>NW_027038134.1:20000-26301 GCF_034236695.1 Oncorhynchus nerka | reverse complement strand
CCCTCACCCTGGGTGCTGCATGTTAGGTCAACCTCAATCCTGATGCTACATGTTAGGTCAACCTCCTCTGCCCTCACCCTGGGTGCTGCATGTTAGGGTCAACCCTCACCCTGGGTGCTGCATGTTAGGTCAACCTCACCCTGGGGTGCTGCATGTTAGGGTCAACCCTCACCCTGGGTGCTGCATGTTAGGTCATCCCTCACCCTGGGTGCTGCATGTTAGGTCAACCCTCACCCTGGGTGCTGCATGTTAGGCCAACCTCACCCTGGGTGCTACACAACTCACCCTGGGTAGCATGTTAGGGTCAACCCTCACCATGTTAGGGTCAACCCTCCTCACCCTGGGTGCATGTTAGGGTCAACCTCATGTTATGTTAGGTCAACCTCACCCTGGGCTGCATGTTAGGTCAACCCTCCTCACCCTGGGTGCTGCATGAGGGTCAACCCTCCTCACCCTGGGTGCTACATGTTAGGTCAACCCTCCCCTCACCCTGGGTGCTGCATGTTAGGGTCAACCCTCACCCTGGGTGCTGCATGTTAGGTCAAACCCTGGGTGCTGCTCCCCTCACCCTGGGTGCTGCATGTGAGGGTCAACCCTCCCTCACCCTGGGCTGCATGTTAGGGTCAACCCTCCTCATGTACATGTTAGGTCAACCCTCACCCCTGGGTGCCTGCATGTTAGGTCAACCCTCCCTCACCCTGGGTGCTACATGTTAGGTCAACCCTCACCCTGGGTGCTACATGTTAGGTCAACCTCCTCACCCTGGGTGTCAACAACCTCCCCTCACCCTGGGTGCTACCCTCACCCTGGGTGCTGCATGTTAGGGTCAACCCTCCCCTCACCCTGGGTGCTGCATGTTAGGGTCAACCCTCCCTCACCCTGGGTGCTACATGTTAGGTCAACCATGTTAGGGTCCCTCACCCTGGGTGCTACATGTTAGGGTCAACCCTCCCTCACCCTGGGTGCTGCTCACCTCTGGGTGCTACATGTTAGGTCAACCCTCCTCTCCCCTGGGGTCAACAACCCCTCCCTCACCCTGGGTGCTGGGTGCTGCATGTTAGGTCAACCCTCCCCTCACCCTGGGTGCTGCATGTTAGGTCAACCTCCCTCACCCTGGGTGCTACATGTTAGGGTCAACCTCACCCTGGGTGCTACATGTTAGGGTCAACCTCCTCACCCTGGGTGCTACATGTTAGGTCAACCCTCCTCACCCTGGGTGCTGCATGTTAGGGGTCAACCCTCCCTCACCCTGGGTGCTACATGTTAGGGTCAACCCCTCACCCTGGGTACTGCATGTTAGGGGTCAACCCTCCCTCACCCTGGGTGCTGCATGTTAGGGTCAACCTCTCACCCTGGGTGCTACATGTTAGGTCAACCTCCCTCTCCTGGTGCTACATGTTAGGGTCAACCTCCCTCACCCTGGGTGCTACATGTTAGGGTCAACCTCCCTCACCCTGGGTGCTGCATGTTAGGGTCAACCCTCCCTCACCCTGGGTGCTACATGTTAGGTCAACCCTCCCTCACCCTGGGTGCTACATGTTAGGGTCAACCCTCACCCTGGGTGCTACATGTTAGGTTAACCTCCTCACCCTGGGTGCTACATGTTAGGGTCAACCCCTCCCTCACCCTGGGTGCTGCATGTTAGGGTCAACCCTCCCCTCACCCTGGGTGCTGCATGTTAGGTCAAACCTCCCCTCACCCTGGGTACTGCATGTTAGGTCAACCTCACCCTGGGTGCTGCATGTTAGGGGTCAACCCTCCTCACCCTGGGTGCTACATGTTAGGTCAACCCTCACCCTGGGTGCTGCATGTTAGGTCAACCCTCACCCTGGTGCTGCATGTTAGGGTCAACCCTCCTCACCCTGGGTGCTGCATGTTAGGGTCAACCCTCCCTCACCCTGGGTGCTACATGTTAGGGGTCAACCCTCCTCACCCTGGGTGCTGCATGTTAGGTCAACCCTCCCTCACCCTGGGTGCTGCATGTTAGGGTCAACCCTCACCCTGGGTGCTGCATGTTAGGGTCAACCCTCCCTCACCCTGGGTGCTACATGTTAGGGTCAACCCTCCCTCACCCTGGGTGCTGCATGTTAGGGTCAACCCTCCCTCACCCTGGGTGCTGCATGTTAGGGTCAACCCTCCCTCACCCTGGGTGCTGCATGTTAGGGTCAACCCTCACCCTGGGTGCTTGTCACGTAGAGTAGGCCAGAAGGCTAAACTGGATAACCTAACCTCTATCAAAATAAAAAGATGGCGGAGCCGCAAAAGTTCTTCTGTGTAAAGGTGTTTATTTACAAGTGATTCCGGAACAAAAAACAACAGTACTGCCATCAACGTCTACCTTATGGGACAGCTTAAAAACAATGCTGCCCCATCCACAGCTCAATCCAAAATGCCTCTTCCCCTGACTGAAAGAGAGGCTCCCTTTTGTAGGGCTAGCCCCTCCCCTCAGAACAATTAACCCTGGTTAATTAATCAATTAACAATACAAACCTACATTTTCCATGAACTAAACATACTAAAGGATATACATTGCAACACGGTTTTAACCAATATCACAACATAACATTTACAACATTACATCACTACTGACAATATCTTTCAATATGCCCATATGCATTAATGAGCCATTTGGGACAGGCACTATAAAGCCAACCCAATTCCCTTAGCTCGGGTCCTTTTCCAGCATACCCGAAGCTACAGAGATGGAGAGAGGAACAGAACAAACAAACAATGCGCTCATCCACAACATTGATAAGTATAATAATTATTGTATCTCTCAAATATGAACATTGACAAGTGTGAAATGCATGCACCAAGACAGAAGTTAATTTGTGTGTCGACCCACATTGTTAACTTATCTTATAATGGCGCAGGGAGGGGTGATGAATATGTGTGTGCGTTAAAGAACCAAATGCTGCCCGCGGCCAGTGACGGACTTCTACGTCACAGTGCTGCATGTTAGGGTCAACCCTCCCTCACCCTGGGTGCTGCATGTTAGGGTCAACCCTCCCTCACCCTGGGTGCTGCATGTTAGGGTCAACCCTCCCTCACCCTGGGTGCTGCATGTTAGGGTCAACCCTCCTCACCCTGGGTGCTACATGTTAGGGGTCAACCTCACCTGGGTGCTGCATGTTAGGGTCAACCCTCCCTCACCCTGGGTGCTACATATTAGGGTCAACCCCTCACCCTGGGTGCTGCATGTTAGGGTCAACCCCCCTCACCCTGGGTGCTGCATGTTAGGGTCAACCCTCCCTCACCCTGGGTGCTACATGTTAGGGTCAACCCTCCCTCACCCTGGGTGCTGCATGTTAGGTCAACCCTCACCCTGGGTACTGCATGTTAGGTCAACCCTCCTCACCCTGGGTGCTGCATGTTAGGGTCAACCCTCCCTCACCCTGGGTGCTACATGTTAGGGTCAACCCTCCCTCACCCTGGGTGCTGCATGTTAGGGTCAACCCTCCTCACCCTGGGTGCTACATGTTAGGGTCAACCCTCCCTCACCCTGGGTGCTACATGTTAGGGTCAACCCTCCCTCACCCTGGGTGCTACATGTTAGGGTCAACCCTCCCTCAGCCTGGGTGCTGCATGTTAGGGTCAACCCTCCCTCAGCCTGGGTGCTGCATGTTAGGTCAACCCTCCTCACCCTGGGTGCTACATGTTAGGGTCAACCCTCACCCTGGGTGCTACATGTTAGGGTCAACCCCCTCACCCTGGGTGCTGCATGTTAGGGTCAACCCTCCCTCACCCTGGGTGCTGCATGTTAGGGTCAACCCTCCCCTCACCCTGGGTGCTACATGTTAGAGTCAACCCTCCCTCACCCTGGGTGCTGCATGTTAGGGTCAACCCTCACCCTGGGTGCTACATGTTAGGGTCAACCCTCCCTCTCCCTGGGTGCTACATGTTAGGGTCAACCCTCCCTCACCCTGGGTGCTACATGTTAGGGTCAACCCTCCCTCACCCTGGGTGCTGCATGTTAGGGTCAACCCTCCCTCACCCTGGGTGCTGCATGTTAGGGTCAACCCTCCCTCACCCTGGGTGCTACATGTTAGGGTCAACCCTCACCCTGGGTGCTACATGTTAGGGTCAACCCTCACCCTGGGTGCTACATGTTAGGGTCAACCCTCCCTCACCCTGGGTGCTGCATGTTAGGGTCAACCCTCACCCTGGGTGCTACATGTTAGGGTCAACCCTCCCTCACCCTGGGTGCTGCATGTTAGGGTCAACCCTCCCTCACCCTGGGTGCTGCATGTTAGGGTCAACCCTCACCCTGGGTGCTACATGTTAGGGTCAACCCTCACCCTGGGTGCTACATGTTAGGGTCAACCCTCCCTCTCCCTGGGTGCTACATGTTAGGGTCAACCCTCCCTCACCCTGGGTGCTGCATGTTAGGGTCAATCCTCCCTCTCCCTGGGTGCTGCATGTTAGGGTCAACCCTCACCCTGGGTGCTACATGTTAGGGTCAACCCTCCCTCACCCTGGGTGCTGCATGTTAGGGTCAACCCTCACCCTGGGTGCTACATGTTAGGGTCAACCCACCCTGGGTGCTGCATGTTAGGGTCAACCCTCCCTCACCCTGGGTGCTGCATGTTAGGGTCAACCCTCCCTCACCCTGGGTGCTACATGTTAGGGTCAACCCTCCCTCTCCCTGGGTGCTACATGTTAGGGTCAACCCTCCCTCACCCTGGGTGCTGCATGTTAGGGTCAATCCTCCCTCTCCCTGGGTGCTGCATGTTAGGGTCAACCCTCACCCTGGGTGCTACATGTTAGGTCAACCCTCCTCACCCTGGGTGCTGCATGTTAGGTCAACCCTCACCCTGGGTGCTACATGTTAGGGTCAACCCACCCTGGGTGCTGCATGTTAGGGTCAACCCTCCTCACCTGGGTGCTGCATGTTAGGGTCAACCCTCCCTCACCCTGGGTGCTACATGTTAGGTCAACCCTCACCCTGGGTGCTACATGTTGTCAACCTCACCCTGGGTGCTGCATGTTAGGTCAACCCTCCCTCACCCTGGGTGCTGCATGTTAGGGTCAACCCTCCCTCACCCTGGGTGCTGCATGTTAGGTCAACCCTCCTCACCCTGGGTGCTGCATGTTAGGGTCAACCCTCCCTCACCCTGGGTGCTGCATGTTAGGGTCAAACATGTTAGGGTCAACCCTCACCCTGGGTGCTGCATGTTAGGGTCAACCCTCCCTCACCCTGGGTGCTACATATTAGGTCAACCCTCACCCTGGGTGCTGCATGTTAGGTCAACCCTCCTCACCCTGGGTGCTGCATGTTAGGTCAACCCTCCCTCACCCTGGGTGCTACATGTTAGGGTCAACCCTCCCTCACCCTGGGTGCTGCATGTTAGGGTCAACCCTCACCCTGGGTACTGCATGTTAGGGTCAACCCTCCTCACCCTGGGTGCTGCATGTTAGGGTCAACCCTCCTCACCCTGGGTGCTACATGTTAGGGTCAACCCTCCCTCACCCTGGGTGCTGCATGTTAGGTCAACCCTCCTCACCCTGGGTGCTACATGTTAGGGTCAACCCTCCCTCACCCTGGGTGCTACATGTTAGGGTCAACCCTCCCTCACCCTGGGTGCTACATGTTAGGGTCAACCTCCTCACCCTATTCTTGGGTGGTCAAGGTCAACCCTCCCTCAGCCTGGGTGCTGCATGTTAGGGTCAACCCTCCCTCACCCTGGGTGCTACATGTTGGGTCACCCTCACCCTGGGTGCTACATGTTAGGGTCAACCCTCCTCACCCTGGGTGCTGCATGTTAGGGTCAACCCTCCCTCACCCTGGGTGCTGCAAGGGTCAACCCTCCTCACCCTGGGTGCTACATGTTAGGGTCAACCCTCCCTCACCCTGGGTGCTGCATGTTAGGGTCAACCCCTCACCCTGGGTGCTACATGTTAGGGTCAACCCTCCCTCACCCTGGGTGCTACATGTTAGGGTCAACCCTCCCCTCACCCTGGGTGCTACATGTTAGGTCAACCCTCCTCACCCTGGGTGCTGCATGTTAGGTCAACCCTCCTCACCCTGGGTGCTGCATGTTAGGGTCAACCCTCCTCACCCTGGGTGCTACACATGTTAGGGTCAACCCTCACCCTGGGTGCTACATGTTAGGGTCAACCCTCACCCTGGGTGCTACATGTTAGGGTCAACCCTCCCTCACCCTGGGTGCTGCATGTTAGGGTCAACCCTCACCCTGGGTGCTACATGTTAGGGTCAACCCTCCCTCACCCTGGGTGCTGCATGTTAGGGTCAACCCTCCCTCACCCTGGGTGCTGCATGTTAGGGTCAACCCTCACCCTG
>NW_027038134.1:0-15000 GCF_034236695.1 Oncorhynchus nerka | reverse complement strand
GAATGGTCCAACATGTCTGCTAATTCATTGATATAAATATTGAAAAGGTTTGGACTCAAACTGCAGCCTTGTCTCACACCTCGACGTTGCGACAATAATTCTGTACTTTGGTTTTTCATTTTTATTGCACACTTGTTTTCTGTGTACATACATTTTATTAAGTCATACACCTTACCACCAAGCCCACTTTGGATAATTTTGAAGAATAGTGCTTTGTACCAAATATAATCAAATGCCTTTTTAAAGTCAATAAAGCAAGCAAAATAATTTTTCTAATTTTTTCTTACCCCTTTTTCGTGGTATCCAATTGGTAGTTACAGTCTTGTCTCATCGCTGCAACTCCTGTACGGACTCGGGAGAGGCGAAGGTCGAGAGCCATGAACTCCTGTACGGACTCGGGAGAGGCGAAGGTCGAGAGCCATGAACTCCTGTACGGACTCGGGAGAGGCGAAGGTCGAGAGCCATGAACTCCTGTACGGACTCGGGAGAGGCGAAGGTCGAGAGCCATGAACTCCTGTACGGACTCGGGAGAGGCGAAGGTCGAGAGCCATGAACACTGCTCCGAAACACTGCTTCTTGACACAATGCCCATCCAACCCGGAAGCCAGCTGGACCAATGTGTCGGAGGAAACAGCGTGCACTGCGCCCAGCATTCCTCAGGAGTCGCTAGTGGGCTATGGGACAAGAACATCCCTGCCGGCCAAACCCTCCCTTAACCCAGACAATACTGGGCCAATTGTGCGCCGCCCCATGGGCCTCCCGGTCACAGCCGGCTGTGACAGAGCCTGGACTCGAACCAGGATCTCTAGTGGCACAGCTACTGCGCCAGTCGGGAGGACCCGCAAGCAAAGATTTTGCCCTCTCTTTTTTGGGGTGGACGTGTTTATTAATCAGTGTGTGTAATATGATCAGTATTGTGATGGTTAGGGAGAAAGACAATTTACTTATTCCATTTTTTTCTTGAAGAAAGGTTTGAATTCTTGAATTCTAAATGCTACAGAAAACCTTTCCCAAGTTGCTGTTTATGCAAATTCCCTCGTAATTATTGGGGTCTGATTTGTCTCCACTTTTGTGGATAGGGGAGATGAGCCCCTGGTTCCAGACATCAGGGAAGCAGCCAGAAGTTAAAACCATGTTGAACAGTTTAAACACAGCATTTTGCCACTCGGGTGTGCTGTTTTTCAGCATTTCATTTCTGATGTTATCTAGACCACAAGCCTTCTTTGGTAGGTTGACCTGGTAGGTTGACCTGGGCTGGAGCACACTGGTAGGTTGACCTGGGCTGGAGCAGACCGGTAGGTTGACCTGGGCTGGGGCAGACTGGTAGGTTGACCTGGGCTGGAGCAGACCGGTAGGTTGACCTGGGCTGGAGCAGACCGGTAGGTTGACCTGGGCTGGGGCAGACTGGTAGGTTGACCTGGGCTTGAGCAGACCGGTAGGTTGACCTGGGCTGGAGCAGACTGGTAGGCTTGATACGTGTTGCTCTGGTCAGCTTCTTCAAAAATGCTGATCTGACATCCTTGGCTGATGCCTCTCTTTTTTGAGAAAGGGACCCTTATGTGGTGCCTCGTTTGGTATTAAATATTAAGTCTGCTCTTGTTCTGCAACTGGTAAGATCTGCAAACAGACGTCCACGGTTCTGTACCATCATCAAACCTTTGAAACGTTTCTTATCTTTCTCTGTCTGAATGTCTGGTGGGTAAACAATTTCCATAGCAAGGGGGTGGGGGGTGTCAGGAGGGCTATCAGGTGGCTGACAGGGAGGGGGGTCAGGAGGGCTATCAGGGTGGCTGACAGGGAGGGGGTCAGGAGGGCTATCAGGGTGGCTGACAGGGAGGGGGTCAGGAGGGCTATCAGGGTGGCTGACAGGGAGGGGGGTCAGGAGGGCTATCAGGGTGGCTGACAGGGAGGGGGTCAGGAGGGCTATCAGGGTGGCTGACAGGGAGGGGTGTCAGGAGGGCTATCAGGGTGGCTGACAGGGAGGGGGGTCAGGAGGGCTATCAGGGTGGCTGACAGGGAGTGGGGGTCAGGAGGGCTATCAGGGGTGGCTGACAGGGAGGGGGGGGGGGGTCAGGAGGGCTATCGGGGTGGCTGACAGGGAGGGGGTGTCAGGAGGGCTATCAGGGTGGCTGACAGGGAGGGAGGGGGGTGTCAGGAGGGCTGACAGGGAGGGGGGTGTCAGGAGGGCTGACAGGGAGGGGGGTCAGGAGGGCTATCAGGGTGGCTGACAGGGAGGGGGGGTCAGGAGGGCTATCAGGGTGGCTGACAGGGAGGGGGGGGTCAGGAGGGCTATCAGGGTGGCTGATAGGGAGGGGGGTGTCAGGAGGGCTATCAGGGTGGCTGACAGGGAGGGGAGGGGGGTGGTCAGGGCTATCAGGGTGGCTGACAGGGAGGGGGGTGTCAGGAGGGCTGACAGGGAGGGGGTCAGGAGGGCTATCAGGGTGGCTGACAGGGAGGGGGCTGACAGGGAGGGTCAGGGTCAGGGTGGCTGACAGGGAGGGGGTCAGGAGGGCTATCAGGGTGGCTGATAGGGAGGGGGGTCAGGAGGGCTATCAGGGTGGCTGATAGGGAGGGGGGTGTCAGGAGGGCTATCAGGGTGGCTGACAGGGAGGGAGGGGGGGTCAGGAGGGCTATCAGGGTGGCTGACAGGGGAGGGGGTCAGGAGGGCTGACAAGGGAGGCGGGTCAGGAGTGGGCTGACAGGGAGGAGGGGGTTCAGGGTGGCTGGCAGGGTGGCTGACAGGAGGGGGTGGGTCAGGAGGGCTATTAGGGTGGCTGACAGGAGGGTCAGAGGGCTATCAGGTGGCTGACAGGGAGGGGGGTCAGGAGGGGCTATCAGGGTGGCTGACAGGGAGGGTCAGGAGGGCTATCAGGGTGGCTGACAGGGAGGGGTCAGGAGGGCTATCAGGTGGCTGACAGGAGGGTGTCAGGAGGGCTATCAGGGTGGCTGACAGGGAGGAGGGGGTCAGGGCTATCAGGGTGGCTGACAGGGAGGGGGGGTCAGGAGGGCTATCAGGGTGGCTGACAGGGGGGTCAGGTGGCTGACAGGGAGGAAGGGCTCAGGAGGGCTGACAGGAGGGGGTCAGGAGGGCTGACAGGGAGGGGGTCAGGGGGCTATCAGGGGAGGGTCAGGGAGGGCTATCAGGGTGGCTGATAGGGAGGAGGGGTGGTCAGGAGGGCTATCAGGGTGGCTGACAGGGAGGGAGGGGGTCAGGAGTGGGCTATCAGGGTGGCTGACAGGGGAGGGGGTCAGGAGGGCTGACAGGAGGGGGGTCAGGAGGAGCTGACAGGGAGGAGGGGGGTTCAGGGTGGCTGGCAGGGAGGTGGGTCAGGAGGGCTATTAGGTGGCTGACAGGGAGGGAGGGGGGTCAGGAGGAGCTATCAGGTTGGCTGACAGAGGGAGGGGGTCAGGAGCTGACAGGGAGGGGGTCAGGAGGGCTGACAGGAGGAGGGGGTTCAGGGTGGCTGGCAGGGTGGCTGACAGGAGGGTGGGTCAGGAGGGCATCAGGGTGGCTGACAGGGAGGGGTCAGGGAGGGCTATCAGGGTGGCTGACAGGGAGGGTCAGGAGGGCTATGGGGGTGGCTGATAGGGGAGGGGTGTCAGGAGGCATATCAGGGTGGCTGATAGGGGAGGGGGTGGTCAGGAGGGCTATCAGGGTGGCTGACAGGGAGGGGAGGGGGGTGGTGTCAGGAGGGCTATCAGGGTGGCTGACAGGGAGGGGGGTGTCAGGAGGGCTGACAGGGGGGGGTGGTCAGGAGGGCTATCAGGGGGGCTGACAGGGGTCAGGGGGCTATCAGGAGGGCTGACAGGGAGGGGGTGTCAGGAGGGCTATCAGGGTGGCTGACAGGAGGAGGGTGGTCAGGAGGACATCAGGGAGGGTGGAGGGCTATCAGGAGGGGGTCAGGGGCTGACAGGAGGGGGTCAGGAGGGCTGACAGGAGGGGGTCAGGGGGCTATCAGGGTGGCTGACAGGGAGGGGAGGGGGTGAGAAGTGTCAGAGGGCTGACAGGGAGGGGGGTGGCTCAGGGAGGGCTATCATCAGGGTCAGGGTGGCTGACAGGGAGGGGGTCAGGAGGGCTATCTGGCTGACAGGGAGGGGGTCAGGAGGGCCATCAGGGTGGCTGACAGGGAGGGGGGTCAGGAGGGCTATCAGGTGGCTGACTGATCAGGCTGAGGGAGGTGTCAGGAGGGCTATCAGGGTGGCATATAGGGAGGGTGTCTGGCTATCAGGGTGGCTGACAGGGAGGGAGGGGGTGGTCAGGAGGGCCATCAGGGTGGCTGACAGGGAGGGTCAGGGGGGCTATCAGGGTGGCTGACAGGGAGGGGGGTCAGAGGGCTATCAGGGTGGCTGATAGGGAGGGGGGTGTCAGGAGGGCTATCAGGGTGGCTGACAGGGAGGGGAGGGGGTCAGGAGGGCTATCAGGGTGGCTGACAGGAGGGGGTGGGAGGGGACAGGGAGGGGCCAGGAGGGCTATCAGGTGGCTGACAGGGAGGGGGGTCAGCTGACGAGGGGGGTCAGGAGGGCTATCAGGTGGCTGACAGGGAGTGGGGGTCAGGAGGGCTATCAGGGTGGCTGATAGGGAGAGGGTCAGAGGGCCATCAGGCATGACAGGGAGGGGAGGGTGGTCAGGAGGGCTATCAGGGTGGCTGACAGGGAGGAGGGGGGTCAGGAGGGCTATCAGGGTGGCTGACAGGAGGGGAGGGAGGGTGGTCAGGAGGAGGGGGCTATCAGAGGGTGGCTGACAGGAGGGGTCAGAGGGCTATCAGGGTGGCTGACAGGAGGGGGTCAGGGGGCCATCAGCTGACAGGGAGGGCAATCAGGTGGCTGACATAGGGAGGGTGGCTGACAGGAGGGTCAGGAGGGCTATCAGGGTGGCTGACAGGAGGGAGGGGGTCAGGGGGCTGACAGGAGGAGGGGGTCAGATGGCTATCAGGGTGGCTGACAGGAGAGGGGGGTATCAGGCATGGCTGACAGGGAGGGGGAGGGTCAGGGCTATCAGTGGCTGACAGGGAGAAGTCAGAGGGCTGATCAGGGGATCAGAAACTCAGGGGCTGACAGGGATAAAAGGAGGAGGTGACAGGGAGGGCTATCAGGGGCTGACAGGGCTGACAGGGGGGAGCTGACAGGGAGGGGGGGGGGCTATCAGGGTGGCTGACAGGGGAAGTGGGGTCAGGAGGGGCTGACAGGAGTGGCTGATAGGGGAGGGGGGGTCAGGAGGGCTATCAGGGTGGCTGACAGGGAGGGGAGGGCCATCAGGGTGTCAGGAGGGCTATCAGGGTGGCTGACAGGGAGGGAGGGGGGTCAGAGGGCTATCAGGGTGGCTGACAGGGAGGGGCTATCAGAGGGCTGAGGAGGGGAGGGGGGTCAGGAGGGCTGACAGGAAGGAGGTCCAGGGGGTTCAGGTGGCTGACAGGAGGGTGGGTGGGCTATTAGGGTAAGTCAGGAGGGCTAACAGGGTGGCTGACAGGAGGGGGGTCAGGAGGGCTATTAGGGTGGCTGACAGGAGGGTCAGGGGGCTATCAGGAGGGGCTATCAGGGTGGCTGACAGGGAGGGGGGTCAGGGGCTATCAGGGTGGCTGACAGGGAGGGGGGTCAGGGTGGCTGACAGGGAGGGGTCAGGAGGGCTATCAGGGTAGCTGACAGGAGGGGTCAGGGGGTGTGACAGGAGGAGGGGTTCAGGGTGGCTGACAGGGAGGGAGGGGGTCAGGAGGGCTATTAGGGTGGCTGACAGGAGGGGTCAGAGGGCCATCAGAGTGGCTGACAGGGAGGGTCAGGGTGGCTGACAGGGAGGGGTCAGGAGGAGCTATCAGGTAGCTGACAGGGAGGGGGTCAGGAGGGCTATCAGGGTGGCTGACAGGGAGGGGGGTCAGGAGGGTGGTGGCTGACAGGGAGTCAGGGGGCTATCAGGGTGGCTGATAGTGTCAGGGGGCTATCAGGAGTGGCTGACAGGAGGAGGGTGGTCAGGGGGCTATCAGGGTGGCTGACAGGGAGGGGGGGAGGGCTATCAGGGTGGCTGACAGGGGAGGGGGGTCAGGAGGGCTATCAGGTGGCTGACAGGGGAGGAGGGGGTGGCTGACAGGAGGAGGGTCAGGAGGGCTGACAGGGTCAGGAGGGCTGATTAGAGGAGGGGGTTCAGGGTGGCTGGGGGGTGGGTCAGAGGCTATTAGGGCTGGGAGTCAGGGGGTCAGGGTGGCTGACAGGAGGCACAGGGGGAAGGGGGGGTCAGGAGGGCTATCTGACAGGAGGGGGTCAGAGGGCTATCAGGGCTGACAGGGAGGGGGGTCAGGGGCTATCAGGGTGGCTGACAGGGAGGGGGTCAGGAGGGCTATCAGGTGGCTGATAGGGAGGGGGTGTCAGGAGGGCTATCAGGGTGGCTGACAGGAGGGGAGGGTGGTCAGGAGGGCTATCAGGTTGGCTGACAGGGAGGAGGGGGGTCAGGAGGCCATCAGGGTGGCTGACAGGGAGGGGGTCAGGAGGGTCAGGGTGGCTGACAGGGAGGGGGGGGTCAGGAGGGCTATCAGGGTGGCTGACAGGGATCAGGGGGTCAGGAGGGCTATCAGGGTGGCTTAGAGGGCTGTGGGGGGTCAGGAGGGCTGACAGGGACAGGGTGGCTGACAGGAGGGGTTCAGGGGGGTGGGTGACAGGGCAGGAGGAGCTATTAGGGTGGCTGACAGGGAGGGGGGTCAGAGGGCCATCAGGGTGACAGGAGGGGTCAGAGGGCTATCAGGGGGTGGCTGACAGGGAGGGTCAGGAGGGCTATCAGGGTGGCTGACAGGGAGGTGTCAGGGGGCTATCAGGGTGGCTGACAGGGGAGGTCAGGAGGGCCAGGGTGGCTGACAGGGAGGGGGGTGTCAGGAGGGCTATCAGGGTGGCTGACAGGAGAGGGGTCAGGAGGGCTGATCAGGGGCTGACAGGAGGAGGGGGTGGTCAGGAGGGCTATCAGGGTGGCTGACAGGGAGAGGGGTGGTCATTGACAGGGCTATCAGGGTGGCCACAGGGAGGAGGGTGGTCAGGAGGGCCATCAGGGTGGCTGATAGGAGGAGAAGTCAGGAGGGCTATCAGGGTGGCTGACAGGGAGGGGGTGAGGGAGCCATCAGGGTGGCTGACAGGGGAGGGTCAGGAGGGCTATCAGGGGAGGGGGTGGCTGATAGGGAGAAGTGACAGGAGGGCTATCAGGATGGCTGACAGGAGGAGGGGGGGAGGCAGGCGGCTGACAGGAGGGGTACTCAGAGGGCTATTAGGGTATTGACAGGAGGGGGTCAGGATGGCTACCAGGGTGGCTGACAGAGGGGTCAGGAGGAGCTGACAGGAGTGGGGAGGATAATATCAGGGTGGCTGACAGGGGGAGGGTCAGAGGGCTGACAAGGGGACAGGAGGGAGTTCAGGGTGGCCATCAGGGTGGCTGACAGGGAGGAGGGGGTCAGAGGGCCATCAGGGTGGCTGACAGGGAGGGGGTCAGAGGCTACAGGTGGCTGACAGGAGGGTCAGGAGGGCTATCAGGGTGGCTGACAGGGAGGGTCAGGAGGGCTATCAGGGTGGCTGACAGGGAGGGGGTCAGAGGAGCTACCAGGGTGGCTGACAGATGGGGTCAGGAGGGATCAGGGGCATGATAGGGAGGGCTAGTGGCCATCAGGGTGAGGGAGGGGAGGGGGGAGGGTCAGGAGGGCTATCAGGGTGGCTGACAGGAGGGAGTGGGGGTCAGGAGGGCTATCAGGGTATTGACAGGAGGGGTCAGGAGGGCGACAGGAGTGGGCTGATAGGGATGACAGGAGGGTGTGTCAGAGGAGCTATCAGGTGGCTGACAGGGAGGGAGGGGACAGGAGGGGGGTCAGGGTGGCTGACAGGGAGGGTCAGGGGTGCTATGGGCAGGGTGGCTGATAGGGAGGTGTGTCAGGAGAGACTATCAATTGTGACAGGAGAGGTAGTCAGGAGGGCTACCAGGGTGGCTGATGAGGAGAACAGGAGGAGCTATCAGGAGGGCTGACAGGGAGGAGGGGGTCAGGTCATCAGGCTGACAGGAGGTTCAGAGGAGCTATCAGGGTGGCTGACAGGGAGGGGGTGTCAGGAGGAGCTATCAGGGTGGCTGACAGGGAGGGGGTCAGGAGGGCCATCAGGGGCTGACAGGGAGGGTCAGGGCTGACAGGGAGGGGGGTTCAGGGTGGCCATCAGGGTGTAATGGGACAGGAGGGGAGGGGGGTGGTCAGGAGGGCTATTAGGGTGGCTGACAGGAGGGAGGGGGGTCAGAGGGCTATCAGGGTGGCTGACAGGAGGGGGTCAGGAGGCTATCAGGAGCTGCCAGGGGGGTCAGGGAGGAGCTATCAGGGTGGCTGACAGGGAGGGTCCAGGAGGAGCCATCAGGGTGGCTGACAGGGAGGGAGGGGGTCAGAGGGCTATCAGGGTGGCTGACAGGGAGGGGGTCAGGAAGGCCATCAGGGTGGCTGACAGGGAGGGAGGGTCAGGCAGGGCTATCAGGGTGGCTGACAGGGAGGGTGTCAGAGAGGCCATCAGGTGTAGCTGACAGGGAGGAGGGTGGTCAGGAGGAGCTATCAGGGTGGCTGATAGGGAGGGTGGTCAGGAGGGCTATCAGGGTGGCTGACAGGGAGGGTCAGGAGGGCTGACAGGGAGGGGTTCAGGAGGCTATCAGGTGGCTGATAGGAGAAGTGTCAGAGGAGCCATGGGGGTGGCTGACAGGAG
The DNA here is from genome assembly GCF_034236695.1 of Oncorhynchus nerka. Lineage (NCBI taxonomy): Eukaryota > Metazoa > Chordata > Actinopteri > Salmoniformes > Salmonidae > Oncorhynchus > Oncorhynchus nerka. Next base: position 6,306 of record NW_027038134.1, on the reverse strand, counting down.
GGGGGGGTCAGGAGGCCATCAGGTGGCTGACAGGAGGAGGAGGGTCAGGAGGGCCATCAGGTGGCTGACAGGAGGGAGACAGAGGGGGGGTCAGGAGGGCATCAGGTGGCTGACAGGAGGAGGTGTCAGGAGGGCCATCAGGGTGGTCAGACAGGAGGGGGGTGGCTGACAGGGAGGGGGTCAGGAGGGCTATTTGACAGGGAGGGGGGTCAGGTGCCGAGCTATCAGGGTGGCTGACAGGAGGGAGAAGTCCAGGAGGGCTATCAGGGTGGCTGACAGGGAGGGTCAGGAGGCTATCAGGGTGGCTGATAGGGAGGAGTGTACCAGGAGGGCTATCAGGGTGGGGGACAGGGAGGAGGCGGTGGTCAGGGGGCTATCAGGGTGGCTGACAGGAGACAGGGGTCAGGGGAGGGCTATCAGGGTGGCTGACAGGAGGGTCAGGCCATCAGTGGCTGACAGGGAGGGTGTCAGGAGGGCTATCAGGGTGGCTGACAGGAGGGGAGGGTGTCAGGAGGGCTATCAGGGTGGCTGACAGGGAGGGAGGGGGGTCAGGAGGGCCATCAGGGTGGCTGACAGGGGGGGGTCAGGAGGGCTGACAGGGAGGGGTTCAGGAGTGGCCATCAGGTGGCTGACAGGAGGGGGTGGGTCAGGAGGAGCTGACAGGAGGGAGGGGGTCAGGAGGGCTACCAGGGTGGCTGACAGGGAGGGGTCAGGAGGGCTATCAGGGTGGCTGCCAGGGGGAGGGGGTCAGGAGGGCTATCAGGTGGCTGACAGGGAGGGGGGTCAGGAGGGCTATCAGGGTGGCTGACAGGACAGGAGGGTGGTCAGGAGGGCTATCAGTGGCTGACAGGGGAGGAGGGTCAGGAGGGCTATCAGGGTGGCTGACAGGGAGAAGTCAGGAGGGCCATCAGGGTGGCTGACAGGAGGGTGTCAGGAGGGCTATCAGGGTGGCTGACAGGGGAGGGAGGGTGGTCAGGAGGCTATCAGGGTGGCTGACAGGGAGGGAGAAGTCAGGAGGGCCATCAGGTGGCTGACAGGAGGAGGGGGTCAGGAGGGCTGACAGGGAGGGTTCAGAAGGAGCTATCAGGTGGCTGACAGGGGAGGGGGTGGTCAGGAGGGCTATCAGGGTGGCTGACAGAGGGAGGAGGAGGGTCAGGTGGCTATCTAGGAGGGGGGTGGCTGACAGGAGGGGGGTCAGGAGGGCCATCAGGTGGCTGACAGGGAGGAGGGTGGTCAGGAGGGCTATCAGGGTGGCTGACAGGGAGGGAGGGGGTCAGGAGGGCCATCAGGCAGCTGACAGGAGGGTCAGAGGGCCATCAGGCGGCTGACAGGAGGGGTTAGACAGGAGTAACAGATAATATCAGGGTGGCTGACAGGGAGGGTGTCAGGAGGGCTATCAGGTGGCTGACAGGGAGGGAGGGGGTCAGGAGGGCTATCAGGGTAGTGACAGGGCCAGGGGCATCAGGGCTGACAGGGAGGTTCAGGAGTGCTATCAGGAGGAAATTGGCTGACAGGGAGGGTGTCAGGAGGGCTATCAGGGTGGCTGACAGGGAGTGGGGGGTCAGGAGGAGCTATCAGGAGGTACTCATTGACAGGAGGAGGGGGGTCCAGGAGGGAGCTATCAGGGTAATGATTGGGAGGGGTGGTCAGGAGGGCTATCAGGGTGGCTGGACAGGGAGGGAGGGGGACAGGAGGGGGCTATCAGGGTAGCTGACAGGGAGGGGGTGGTCAGGTGGGGCGGCTGACAGGAAGGGAGGGCCATTAGGGTGTAGACAGCTATCAGGGTGGCTGACAGGGAGGGTGTCAGGAGGGCTATCAGGGTGGCTGACAGGGAGGGGGGTCAGGAGGCTATCAGGGTGGCTGACAGGGAGGGGTGTCAGAGGGCTAATGGGGGTGGCTGACAGGGAGGGGGTGGTCAGCCATCAGGGGTGGCTGACAGGAGGGTCAGGAGGGCTATCAGGTGGCTGACAGGGAGGGGTGTCAGGAGGGCTATCAGGGTGGCTGACAGGGAGGAGGGGTCGAGGCCATCAGGGTGGCTGACAGGGAGGGTCCAGGAGGGCTATCAGGGTGGCTGACAGGGAGGGTGTCAGGGGCCATCAGGGTGGCTGACAGGGAGGAGGGTGGTCAGGAGGGCTATCAGGGTGGCTGACAGGAGGGAGGGGTCAGGAGGGCTATCAGGGTGGCTGACAGGAGGAGGGGTCAGGAGGGCTGACAGGAGGGGGGTCAGGAGGCTGACAGGGAGGGTTCCAGGAGGGTGGCATTAGGGTGAGGCTGACAGGGAGCCATCAGGGCATTTGACAGAGGTCAGGAGGGCTATTCAGGGTAGCTGATAGGGAGGGTCAGGAGAGCCATCAGGGAGCTGACAGGGAGGAGGGGGTCAGGAGGGCTATCAGGGTGGCTGATAGGAAGGTTCAGAGTGGCTGGCAGGGGTGGCTGACAGGGAGGGAGTGGGGTCAGGAGGCTATTAGGGTGGCTGACAGGGAGGGGGTCAGGAGGGCTACCAGGGTGGCTGACAGGAGGGGTCAGGAGGGTACAGCTGACGAAGGGAGAGATCAGGAGCTATCAGGGTGGCTGACAGGGAGAAGTGTCAGGGCTATCAGGGTGGCTGACTAGGGAGGAGGGGGTGGTCAGGAGGGCTATCAGGTGGCTGACAGGGAGGGAGGGTCAGGAGGGCTATCAGAATTGGCTGACAGGAGTCAGGGGGCTGACAAGGGATATCAGGGTGGCTGACAGGGAGGGAGGGGGTCAGGAGGGCTATCAGGGTGGCTGACAGGGAGGGGGTCAGGAGGGCTGACAGGGGAGGGGGTCAGGAGGGCTGACAGGGAGGGGGTTCAGGGTACTGACAGGGAGGGGTGGTCAGGAGGGCTATCAGGGTGGCTGACAGGGGGGGGGGGTCAGGAGGGCTATCAGGGTGGCTGACAGGGAGTGGGGGTCAGGAGGGCTATCAGGGTGGCTGACAGGGAGGGGGTGTCAGGAGGGCTATCAGGGTGGCTGACAGGGAGGGGGGGGGGTCAGGAGGGCTATCAGGGTGGCTGACAGGGAGGGGGTGTCAGGAGGGCTATCAGGGTGGCTGACAGGGAGGAGGGGGTCAGGAGGGCTATCAGGGTGGCTGACAGGGAGGGGGGGTCAGGAGGGCTGACAGGGAGGGGGGTCAGGAGGGCTGACAGAGGAGGGGGTTCAGGGTGGCTGACAGGGAGGGGGGGTCAGGAGGGCTATTAGGGTGGCTGACAGGGAGGGGGGTCAGGAGGGCTATCAGGGTGGCTGACAGGGAGGGGGGGTGTCAGGAGGAGCTATCAGGGTGGCTGACAGGGAGGGGGGTCAGGAGGGCTATCAGGGTGGCTGACAGGGAGGGGGGGTCAGGAGGGCTATCAGGGTGGCTGACAGGGAGGAGGGGGGTCAGGAGGGCTATCAGGGTGGCTGACAGGGAGGGGGGTCAGGAGGGCTATCAGGGTGGCTGACAGGGAGGGGGTCAGGAGGGCTATCAGGTGGCTGACAGGAGAGGGGGTCAGGAGGGCTATCAGGGTGGCTGACAGGGAGGGGGTCAGGAGGGCTACTAGGGTGGCTGACAGAGGAGGGGGGTCAGGAGGGCTATCAGGGTGGCTGACAGGGAGGGGGGTGTCAGGAGGGCTATCAGGGTGGCTGACAGGGAGGGGAGGGGGTCAGGAGGGCTATCAGGGTGGCTGACAGGGAGGGGGGTCAGGAGGGCTATCAGGGTGGCTGACAGGAGAGGGGTCAGGGTCAGGGTGGCTGACAGGGAGGGTGGGGGTCAGGAGGGCTGACAGGAGGGGTGGCTGACAGGGAGAGGGGGTCAGGAGGCTATCAGGGTGGCTGACAGGGAGGGGGGGTCAGGAGGGCTATCAGGGTGGCTGACAGGGAGGGGGGGTGTCAGGAGGGCTATCAGGGTGGCTGACAGGGAGGGGGGGTCAGGAGGGCTATCAGGGTGGCTGACAGGGAGGAGGGGGTGGGTCAGGGAGGGCTATCAGGGTAGCTGGACAGGGAGGGAGGTGGGTCAGGAGGGCTATCAGGGTGGCTGACAGGGAGGGGGGGTCAGGAGGGCTATCAGGGTGGCTGACAGGGAGTGGGGTCAGAGGGCTAGTCAGTGGCTGACAGAGGGGGGGTCAGGAGGGCTATCAGGGTGGGCTGACAGGGAGGGGGGTGTCAGGAGGGCTATCAGGGTGGCTGACAGGGAGGAGGGGGTCAGGAGGGCATCAGGGTGGCTGACAGGGAGGGAGGGGGTCAGGAGGGCTATCAGGGTGGCTGACAGGGAGGGGGGTGTCAGGAGGGCTATCAGGGTGGCTGACAGGGAGGGGGGGTCAGGAGGGCTATCAGGGTGGCTGACAGGGAGAGGAGGGGGGTCAGGATGGGCTATCAGGGTAGGCTGACAGGGGAGGAGGAGGGGGTCAGGAGGGCTATCAGGGTGGCTGACAGGAGGGAGGGGGTCAGGAGGGCTATCAGGGTGGCTGACAGGGGAGGGGTGTCAGGAGGGCTATCAGGGTTAGGCTGACAGGGAGGGAGGGGGTCAGGAGGGCTATCAGGGTGGCTGACAGGGAGGGGGGTCAGGAGGGCTATCAGGGTGGCTGACAGGGAGAGGGTCAGGAGGGCTATCAGGAGTGGCTGACAGGGAGGGGGTGTCAGGAGGGCTATCAGGGTGGCTGACAGGGAGGGGGTGTCAGGAGGGCTATCAGGGTGGCTGACAGGAGGAGGGGGTCAGGAGGGCTATCAGGGTGGCTGACAGGGAGGGGGTGGGGTCAGGAGGGCTATCAGGGTGGCTGACAGAGAGGAGGGGGTCAGGAGGGCTATCAGGGTGGCTGACAGGGAGGGGGTTCAGGAGGGCCATCAGGGTGGCTGATAGGGAGGGGGGGTGGTCAGGAGGGCTATCAGGGTGGCTGACAGGGAGGGGGGGGTCAGGAGGGCTAGACAGGAGGAATGAGGCTGACAGGGAGGAGGGGGTATCAGGTAGTGGCTATCAGGGTGGCTGGACAGGGAGGGTCAGTGAGGGCTCAGGAGGTGACTGAGGTCGAGGGATATCAGATAGCTGATGGGACAGGGGAGGGTCAGTGGGTGTCAGGAGTGGCTGACAGGGAGGAGGGGGGTCAGGAGGGCTGACAGGGAGGGGGTCAGGAGGGCTATCAGGGTGGCTGACAGGGAGGGGGTGGTCAGGAGGGCTATCAGGTGGCTGACAGGAGGGGGGGTCAGGAGGGCTATCAGGGTGGCTGACAGGGAGGGGGGGGTCAGGAGGGCTATCAGGGTGGCTGACAGGAGTGGGGGTCAGGAGGGCTATCAGGTAGCTGACAGAGTGGGGGGTCAGGAGGGCTATCAGGGTGGCTGACAGGAGGAGGGGGTCAGGAGGGCTATCAGGGTGGCTGGACAGAGGAGGGTCAGGAGGGCTATCAGGGTGGCTGACAGGGAGGGGGGTGTCAGGAGTGGCTGACAGGGAGGAAGGGGGGGGTGGTCAGGAGGGCCATCAGGGCATGGACAGAGGGGGTGTCAGGAGGGCTAGACAGGGAGGGGGTCAGGAGTGGCCATCAGGAGTGGCTGATCAGGGTGGCTGATAGGGAGTGGGGTGTCAGGAGGGCTATCAGGGTGGCTGACAGGGAGGGAGGGGGTCAGGAGGGCCATCAGGTGTGGCTGACAGGGAGGGAGGGGGGGTCAGGAGGGCTGACAGGGAGTGGGGGTCAGGAGGGCTGACAGGGAGGAGGGGGGGTTCAGGGTGGCTGGCAGGGTGGCTGACAGGGAGGGGTGTGGTCAGGAGGGCTATTAGGGTGGGGGGTCAGGAGGGCTAACAGGGTGGCTGACAGGGAGGGGGTGGCCCACTCAGCTTCATGCTCGCCAAACCCACTGGCTCCATGTCATCTACAAGACCCCTACAGGTAAAGTCCTGCTTATCTCGGCTGGCTGGTCACCATAGCATCTCCCACCTGTGGCACATCGGCTCCAGCAGGTATATCTCTCAGTCACCCCCAAAACCAATTCTTTCTTTGGCCGCCTCTCCTTCCAGTTCTCTGCTGCCAATGACTGGAACGAACTACAAAATCTCTTAAATTGGAAACACTTATCTCCCTCACTAGCTTTAAGCACCAACTGTCAGAGCATCTTACAGATTACTGCACCTGTACATAGCCCACCTATAATTTAGCCCAAACAACTACCTCTTTTCCCAACTGTATTTAATTTATTTATTTATTTTGCTCCTTTGCACCCCATTATTTTTATTTCTACTTTGCACATTCTTCCATTGCAAAACTACCATTCCAGTGTTTTACTTGCTATATTGTATTTACTTTGCCACCATGGCCTTTTTGCCTT
>NW_027038133.1:0-26300 GCF_034236695.1 Oncorhynchus nerka | reverse complement strand
GTACATTACTATTTAAACAGCCACGTTATCTCTGTCCTTATCAAATACATCGTACATTACTATTTAAACAGCCACGTTATCTCTGTCCTTATCAAATACATCGTACATTACTATTTAAACAGCCACGCTATCTCTGTCCTTATCAAATACATCGTAATTACTATTTAAACAGCCACGCTATCTCTGTCCTTATCAAATACATCGTACATTACTATTTAAACAGCCATGTTGTCGCTCTCCTTATCAAATACATCGTACATTACTATTTAAACAGCCATGTTATCTCTCTCCTTATCAAATAGTTCGTACATTACTATTTAAACAGCCACGCTATCTCTGTCCTTATCAAATACATCGTACATTACTATTTAAACAGCCATGTTATCTCTCTCCTTATCAAATAGTTCGTACATTACTATTTAAACAGCCACGTTATCTCTCTCCTTATCAAATACATTGTACATTACTATTTAAACAGCCAAGCTATCTCTCTCCTTATCAAATAGTTCGTACATTACTATTTAAACAGCCACGTTATCTCTCTCCTTATCAAATACATCGTACATTACTATTTAAACAGCCATGTTATCTCTCTCCTTATCAAATAGTTCGTACATTACTATTTAAACAGCCATGTTATCTCTCTCCTTATCAAATACATCGTACATTACTATTTAAACAGCCATGTTATCTCTCTCCTTATCAAATACATCGTACATTACTATTTAAACAGCCAAGCTATCTCTCTCCTTATCAAATAGTTCGTACATGACAATTTCTATATAAATGTATTTTATTTTAATGTTGTCCAGTACAGAGATGATGGGGTTTATGTTCATTTCATTCCATTGCATTTTGACTTCATTGTTAATTTTTTTTAAAAAGCTAAATAAATATGAAAATGAATTCATCAACAGCATTTGTCCCTTTTTGTTTGTTGTGAAAATCGTTCCACTAACTGTGCCTCATTATACTGTACTGCCATTCCTTAGTTTTACATCTCTCTTCTGTTGTTAAACCCAAAACAATGTGTCTTCCAGACAGCTTGGATTTTCCTGCCACACACGTTCTCTAAGATATTATGTTCCAGGAGAGATTGTCCTGCCACACACGTTTCTAAGATATTATGTTCCAGGGGAGAGATTGTCCTGCCACACACGTTCTTCTAAGATATTATGTTCAGGAGAGATTTTCCTGCCACACACGTTCTCTAAGATATTATGTTCCAGGGAGAGAGATTGTCCTGCCACACATCGTTCTCTAGATATTATGTTCCAGGGAGAGATTCTCCTGCCACACACGTTCTAAGATATTATGTTCCAGGAGAGATTCTCCTGCCACACACGTTCTCTAAGATATTATGTTCCAGGGGAGAGATTGTCCCTGCCACACACGTTCTCTAAGATATGTTCCAGGGAGAGATTTTCCTGCCACACGTTCTCTAAGATATTATGTTCCAGGGGAGTAGATTGTCCTGCCACACGTTCTCTAGATATTATGTTCCAGGGGGAGAGATTGTTGCCCACACACGTTCTCTAAGATATTATGTTCCAGGGAGAGATTGTCCTGCCACACACGTTCTCTAAGATATTATGTTCCAGGGGAGAGATTCTCCTGCCACACGTTCTCTAAGATATTATGTTCCAGGAGAGATTGTCCTGCCCACACACGTTCTTCTAAGATATTATGTTTCCAGGAGAGATCTCCCTGCCACACACGTTCTCTAAGATATTATGTTCCAGGGGAGAGATTGTCCTGCCCACACACGTTCTTCTAAGATATTATGTTCCAGGAGAGATTGTCCTGCCACACGTTCTCTAAGATATTATGTTCAGGGAGATTGTCCTGCCCACATTGACGTTCTCTAAGATATTATGTTCCAGGGAGAGATTCTCCTGCCACACACTTTCTCTAAGATCTATATGTTCCAGAGGAGAGATTCTCCTGCCACACACGTTCTCTAAGATATTATGTTTCCAGGAGAGATTATCCCACACGTTCTCTAAGATATTATGTTCCAGGAGAGATTGTCACCACACGTTCTCTCTAAGATATTATGTTCCAGGGGAAGATTCTCCTGCCACACACGTTCTCTAAGATATTATGTTCCAGGGAGAGATTCTCCTGCCACACACGTTCTCTAAAGATATTATGTTCCAGGGAGAGATTCTCCCTGCCACACACGTTCTCTAAGATATTATGTTCCAGGAGAGATTCTCCTGCCACACACGTTCTCTAAGATATTATGTTCCAGGGGAGAGATTTTTCTGCCACACACGTTCTCTAGATATTATGTTCCAGGGGAGAGATTTTCCTGCCACACACGTTCTCTAAGATATTATGTTCCAGGGGAGAGATTTTCCTGCCACACACGTTCTCTAAGATATTATGTTCCAGGGGAGAGATTCTCCTGCCACACACGTTCTCTAAGATATTATGTTCCAGGGAGGATGTCCTGCCCACACACGTTCTCTAAGATATTATGTTTCCAGGGAGATTCTCCTGCCACACACGTTCTCTAAGATATTATGTTCCAGGGAGAGATTTTCCTGCCACACACGTTCTCTAAGATATTATGTTCAGGAGAGATTTTCCTGCCACACACGTTCTCTAAGATATTATGTTCCAGGGAGAGATTCTCCTGCCACACACGTTCTCTAAGATATTATGTTCCAGGAGAGATTCTCCTGCCACACACGTTCTCTAAGATGTGTATGTTTCAGGAGAGATTCTCCTGCCACACACGTTCTCTCTAAGATATTATGTTCCAGGGAGAGATTCTCCTGCCACACACGTTCTCTAAGATATTATGTTCCAGGAGAGATTCTCCTGCACACATTCTCTAAGATATTATGTTCCAGGGAGAGATTTTCCTGCCACACACGTTCTCTAAGATATTATGTTCCAGGGAGAGATTGTCCTGCCACACACGTTCTCTAAGATATTATGTTCCAGGGGAGAGATTTTCCTGCCACACACCGTTCTCTAAGATATTATGTTCCAGGGGAGAGATTGTCCTGCCACACACGTTCTCTAAGATATTATGTTCCAGGGGAGAGATTTTCTTCTGCCACACACGTTCTCTAAGATATTATGTTCCAGGGAGAGATTGTCCTGCCACACACGTTCTAAGATATTATGTTCCAGGGGGAAGATTTTCCACTGCCACACACGTTCTCTAGAAGATGATGTTCCAGGGGAGAGATTTTCCTGCCACACACGTTCTCTAAGAGTGGCCGGGCATGTTCCAGGGAGAGATTTTCTCTGCCACACACATTCTCCTCTAAGAGATGATGTTCCAGGGGAGAGATTTTCCTACACACGTTCTCTAAGATAATACAGTATGTTCCAGGGAGAGATTTTCCTGCCACACACGTTCTCTAAGATATTACAGTATGTTCCAGGGGAGAGTTTTCCCTGCCACACACATTCTCTAAGATATTATGTTCCAGGGGAGAGTTTTCCTGCCACACACGTTCTCTAGATATTATGTTCCAGGAGAGATTTTCACTGCCACACACGTTCTCTAAGATATTATGTTCCAGGAGAGATTTTCCTGCCACACACATTCTCTAAGATATTATGTTCCAGGGAGAGATGTCCTGCCACATGTTATCTAAGCCGAAGCGTAACTGCTGCGCTCTGTCCAACCACTCTGAAGGTCTTCTGTCAGATACGAGAGAAACTAATAGGCTCCACTGGCCATCCAATCACACATCCATTTGACTTTGTTCACTTCGAGTCTAGGGAGACAGGCAAGGTCTGTTCGACTTTGCATCTGACTACTCTTGCTGACCTCTTGCCACTTCCTGTTACCTGAATGAATACGTTTCTAACCTCAAGGGTCTTTTCCTGGTAAAATGCCCCAAAAAATAATGAATTTATTGCATGTCATATACTCAGTCTCCAGTATTGTGAATGTAGACTACTGTTTCTTGAGAGGAGTCTAGTCATGCTAAAGGACGTCAGCAGGATATCATGTTCAATAGTCATGCTAAAGGACGTCACTAGGATATCATGTTCAATAGTCATGCTAAAGGACGTCACTAGGATATCATGTTCAATAGTCATGCTAAAGGACGTCACTAGGATATCATGTTCAATAGTCATGCTAAAGGACGTCACTAGGATATCATGTTCAATAGTCATGCTGAAGGACGTCACTAGGATATCATGTTCAATAGTCATGCTAAAGGACGTCAGCAGGATATCATGTTCAATAGTCATGCTAAAGGACAGGACGTCACTAGGATATCATGTTCAATAGTCATGCTGAAGGACGTCACTAGGATATCATGTTCAATAGTCATGCTTAAGGACGTCACTAGGATATCATGTTCAATAGTCATGCTAAAGGACGTCAGCAGGATATCATGTTCAATAGTCATGCTGAAGGACGTCACTAGGATATCATGTTCAATAGTCATGCTAAAGGACAGGACGTCACTAGGATATCCTGTTCAAGGAGGCGTTCAGATCACTAAGGGAAATCCTCTCATACTTCTGTGCCTTGTCCACATTCTCTCTGACATCATTAGTTTTATCATATATTTTATTGAGCCTTTATTTAACTAGACCATTCGGTTAAGAACAAATTCTTATTTACAATGACAGCCTCCCGGGATTAACTGCCTTGTTCAGGGGCAGAACGACAGATTTTTACCTTGTCAGCTCGGGGATTCGATCCAGCAACCTTTCGGTTACTGACCCAACACTCTAACCACTAGGCTACCCTGCCAACCCCATCATATTGACATGATGTCGTGAATTATCCCTCTCTGGCATGGACAGGGTGCTGGTTCTGGAGTGAATAGGTCTTGGTGTGTGTGTGTGTGAGCTGCAGAACACAAGACAAGATACACACAACTGAACCAATTCCTTCCATCTATATTCTTACTCGAAAGAGCATTTATATTTATGTATTTACAGTATATAAATATATTACTATTCATTTCCGTATTGCTATGAACAACAAGGACACCTCTCTTCTATTCCATCGCCATAAATAAATAAAAACATGGAGATATGTCTTGTAGGAGATCAAAGCTATTCTGTTCCAGTATTGCTATGAACAACAAGGACACCTCTCTTCTATTCCATCGCCATAAATAAATAAAAACATGGAGATATGTCTTGTAGGAGATCAAAGCTATTCTGTTCCAGTATTGCTATGAACAACAAGGACACCTCTCTTCTATTCCATCGCCATAACTAAATAAAAACATGGAGATATGTCTTGTAGGAGATCAAAGCTATTCTGTTCCAGTATTGCTATGAACAACAAGGACACCTCTCTTCTATTCCATCGCCATAACTAAATAAAAACATGGAGATATGTCTTGTAGGAGATCAAAGCTATTCTGTTCCAGTATTGCTATGAACAACAAGGACACCTCTCTTCTATTCCATCGCCATAAATAAATAAAAACATGGAGATATGTCTTGTAGGAGATCAAAGCTATTCTGTTCCAGTAGGTAGCTAACTGGACTCCAGGTCACGATACGCTCTAAGACATGAAGTCCGACCACGGTCCAGAGCGGTGAGGTGATACGGCGGCCCTCTCTCCTCTCGACTTTGAAATGTTTTCCAAGGCTGGTTCCAGATTCCCCTCTCCGACGTGTAACCCAACCAGTTCTGAGGGATCCTAAGATTAGCAGAGACAAAGAGCTGCGTTGAGACCTGAGCGGCTAGGAGGGGGATGTAATTAACTTGATGTGAAAGGCCTTCCCTCCAGAGATGAGAGAGGACTGCTGAGGACTCGGAGGAGAAGGTTGGAGGTGGACTGGAGGACACTCCCAACTCGCATCCCTTTTTACAGCTTATATACCCCCCTTTGATGTGTCTGATGTGACTTAACAGAGTAGTATCAGACTCCAATGAGAGGGAAGTGAATTGAACCCATTAGTCTGGCCTACAAATAGGGATGTGATCAGTGACATTACATTTAAATCACAAAAAATCTCCTTATGTATTCTGAGGTAGCAGTAGTGTTCTTTAAATTCATACTGTAAAAATTACACTGAGTGAACAAAACATTATGAACACCTTCCTAATAGTGAGTTTGCATCCCCCTTTGGTCCTCTGAACAGCCTAGAATCGTCAGGGCGTTCCACAGTGATGCTGGCCCACGTTGACTCTACATGGTGTTGAATGTGTTCCACAGTGATGCTGGCCCACGTTGACTCTACATGGTGTTGAATGTGTTCCACAGTGATGCTGGCCCACGTTGACTCGACATGGTGTTGAATGTGTTCCACAGTGATGCTGGCCCACGTTGACTCTACATGGTGTTGAATGTGTTCCACAGTGATGCTGGCCCACGTTGACTCTACATGGTGTTGAATGTGTTCCACAGTGATGCTGGCCCACGTTGACTTCAATGCTGCCCACAGTTGTGTCAAGCTGGATGTCCTTTGGGTGGTGGACCATTCTTGATACACACAGGAAACTGCTGAGCATGAAAAAAACAGTAGCGTTGCAGTTCTTGACAAACTCAACCCGGTGCGCCTGGCACCTACCACCACTTCCTGTTCAAAAGGCACTTCCATATTTTGTCTTGCCCATTCACCCTCCGAATGGCACATATACACAATCCATGTCTCAACTGTCTCAAGGCGTTCCTTCTTTAATAACCTGTGTCCACCTCTCCATCAATAAGGGATCATAGCGTTCACCTGGATTCACCTGGTCAGTCTATGTCGTGGAAAGAGCAGGTTTTGTTTTGTACACTCAGTGTCACTGCCCTCAGCAGAACGTAGTCAGGGGAACTCTTCAAATGGAATCCATTGTCACAATCCTACACTTACAGAGTATATTTGTGTCATTTTTGTGAAAAGTGTTGATAAAATATTATACAAGTCAGCAGCACATCTGAGAGTGGTTTCTGTCAGGTCCTTCTGTCTGTCTTGACTGAGGGAGAGAGAGAGACAGGGGAACTTAATAAGAACCTCTAAAACGCAGGGTTGTAACTTGGCAGGCACGCTCTCCCTCTCTCTGCCTCTCCCTCTCTCTCTCTGTCTCCCTCTCGCTCTCCCTCTCTCTGCCTCTCCCTCTCTCTCTCTCTCTGTCTCCCTCTCTCTGCCTCTCCCTCTCGCTCTCCCTCTCTCTGCCTCTCCCTCTCTCTCTCTCCCTCTCGCTCTCCCTCTCTCTGCCTCTCCCTCTCTCTCTCTCTCTGTCTCCCTCTCGCTCTCCCTCTCTCTGCCTCTCCCTCTCTCTCTCTCTCTCTGTCTCCCTCTCGCTCTCCCTCTCTCTGCCTCTCCCCCTCTCTCTCTCTCTCTGTCTCCCTCTGCTCTCTCCCCTCTCTCTGCCTCTCCCTCTCTCTCTCTGTCTCCTCTCGCTCTCCCTCTCTCTGCCTCTCCCTCTCTCTCTCCCCCTCTCTCTCTCTGCCTTTCCCGCTCCTCTCCCTAACTCTTTTGTCTCTCTCTCTCCCTCTCTTCCTCTGCCTCTCTCTTGTTCTCCCTCTTTCTCTCTACCCCCTCTCTCTCTTACTCCTTACCCCTCTTTCTGTCTTCCTCCCCTCTCCCTCTTTCTCTCTACCCCCTCTTTCTTACTCCTTACCCCTCTTTCTGTCTTCCCTCCCCCCTCTTTCTCTCTACCCCTATCTCTCTTACTCCTTACCCCTCTTTCTGTCTTCTCTCCCCTCTTTCTCTCTACCCCTCTCTCTCTTACCTTACCCCTCTTTCTACTTCTCTCCCCCTTTTCTCTACCCCCTCTCTTCTTACTCCTTCCCCCCTCTTTCTGTCTTCCCTTCCCTCTTTCTCTCTACCCCCTCTCTCTCTTACTCCTTACCCTCTTTCTGTCTTCTCTCCCCTCTTTCTCTACCCCCTCTCTCTTACTCCTTACCCCTCTTTCTGTCTTCCCTTCCCTCTTTCTCTCTACCCCCTCTCTCTTACTGCCTTACCCTCTTTCTCTCTACACCCTCTGTCTCTTACTCCTTCCCCCTCTTTCTGTCGTCCCTGCCCCTCCCCCTCTCTCTCTCTCTCTCTCTCTCTGTCTCTTGTTCTCTCCCTCTCTCTCTCTCTTACTCCTTGCCCCTCTTTCTGTCGTCCCTCCCCCTCCCCCCTCTCTCTCTCTCTGTCTCTTGTTCTCTCCCTCTCTCTCTCTCTTACTCCCCCTCTCTCTTACTCCTTACCCCTCTTTATGTCTTCCCTCCTCCCCTCTCTTCCCTCAAACTGGTCTGCAGTCAGTCTAGCTAGCAGCTGCTTTTCATCTCCATGCATTGGAGAGATGAATAGTAACATATTCTGGGCACGCTGGCATGGCTCTCCCATATTACAGCACACAGTCCTTTCCTCCACTAGTCCTTCCTCCACTAGTCCTTCCTCCACTAGTCCTTCCTCCACTAGTCCTTCCTCCACTAGTCCTTTCCTCCACTAGTCCTTCCTCCACCTAGTCCTTCCTCCACTAGTCCTTCCTCCACTAGTCCTTCCTCCACTAGTCCTTTCCTCCACTAGTCCTTCCTCCACTAGTCCTTCCTCTACTAGTCCTTTCCTCTACTAGTCCTTTCCTCCACTAGTCCTTCCTCTACTAGTCCTTCCTCCACTAGTCCTTTCCTCCACTAGTCCTTCCTCCACCTAGTCCTTCCACTACTAGTCCTTCCTCCACTAGTCCTTCCTCTACTAGTCCTTCCTCCACTAGTCCTTCCACTACTAGTCCTTCCTCCACTAGTCCTTCCTCCACTAGTCCTTCCACTACTAGTCCTTCCTCCACTAGTTCTTCCTCCACTCGTCCTTTCCTCCACTAGTCCTTCCTCCACTAGTCCTTTCCTCCACTAGTCCTTCCTCCACCTAGTCATTCCACTAGTCCTTCCTCCACTAGTCCTTCCTCCACTAGTCCTTCCTCCACCTAGTCCTTCCTCCACTAGTCCTTCCTCCACTAGTCCTTCCTCCACTAGTCCTTCCCCCACCTAGTCCTTCCACTAGTCCTTCCTCCACTAGTCCTTCCTCCACTAGTCCTTCCTCCACTAGTCCTTTCCTCCACTAGTCCTTCCTCCACTAGTCCTTCCTCCACTAGGCCTTCCTCCACTAGTCCTTCCTCCACTAGTCCTTCCTCCACTAGTCCTTCCTCCACTAGTCCTTCCTCCACTAGTCCTTTCCTCCACTAGTCCTTCCTCCACTAGTCCTTCCTCCACTAGTCCTTCCTCCACTAGTCCTTTCCTCCACTAGTCCTTCCTCCACTAGTCCTTCCTCCACCTAGTCCTTCCACTACTAGTCCTTCCTCCACTAGTCCTTTCCTCCACTAGTCCTTCCTCCACTAGTCCTTCCTCCACTAGTCCTTCCTCTACTAGTCCTTTCCTCCACTCGTCCTTCCTCCACTAGTCCTTCCTCCACTAGTCCTTCCTCCACTAGTCATTCCTCTACTAGTCCTTTCCTCCACTCTTCCTTCCTCCACTAGTCCTTCCTCCACTAGTCCTTCCTCTACTAGTCCTTTCCTCCACTAGTCCTTCCTCCACTAGTCCTTCCTCTACTAGTCCTTCCTCCACTAGTCCTTCCTCCACTAGTCCTTCCACTAGTTCTTCCACTAGTCCTTCCACTAGTCCTTCCTCCACTAGTTCTTCCTCCACTAGTCCTTCCTCCACTAGTCCTTCCTCCAATAGTCTTCCCTCCACTAGTCCTTTCCTCCACTAGTCCTTCCTCCACTAGTCCTTTCCTCTACTAGTCCTTCCTCCAATAGTTCTTCCTCCACTAGTCCTTTCCTCCACTAGTCCTTCCTCCACTAGTCCTTTCCTCCACTAGTCCTTCCTCCACTAGTCCTTCCTCCACTAGTCCTTCCTCCACTAGTCCTTCCCCCACTAGTCCTTCCTCCACTAGTCCTTCCTCCACTAGTCCTTCCTCTCCTAGTCCTTCCTCCACTATTCCTTCCTCTACTAGTCCTTCCTCCACTAGTCCTTCCTCTCCTAGTCCTTCCTCCACTAGTCCTTCCTCCACTAGTCCTTCCTCTCCTAGTCCTTCCTCCACTATTCCTTCCTCCACTAATCCTTCCTCCACTAGTCCTTCCCCCACTAGTCCTTCTTCCACTAGTCCTTCCTCCACTAGTCCTTCCTCCACTAGTCCTTCCTCTCCTAGTCCTTTCCTCCACTAGTCCTTCCTCCACTAGTCCTTCCTCTACTAGTCCTTTCCTCCACTTGTCCTTTCCTCCACTAGTCCTTCCTCCACTAGTCCTTCCTCCACTAGTCCTTCCTCCACTAGTCCTTCCTCCCCTAGTCCTTTCCTCCACTAGTACTTCCTCTCCTAGTCCTTCCTCTCCTAGTCCTTCCTCTCCTAGTCCTTCCTCTCCTAGTCCTTCCTCCACTAGTCCTTCCTCCCCTAGTCCTTCCTCTCCTAGTCCTTCCTCCCCTAGTCCTTCCTCCACTAGTCCTTCCTCCACTAGTCCTTCCTCCACTAGTCCTTCCTCTACTAGTCCTTCCTCCACTAGTCCTTTCCTCCACTAGTCCTTCCTCTCCTAGTCCTTCCTCTCCTAGTCCTTCCTCTCTTAGTCCTTCCTCCACTAGTCCTTCCTCCCCTAGTCCTTCCTCTCCTAGTCCTTCCTCCACTAGTCCTTCCTCTCCTAGTCCTTCCTCCACTAGTCCTTCCTCCACTAGTCCTTCCCTCCACTAGTCCTTCCTCCACTAGTCCTTCCTCCAATAGTCTTCCCTCCACTAGTCCTTCCTCCACTAGTCCTTCCTCCACTATTCCTTCCTCCACTAGTCCTTCCTCCACTAGTCCTTCCTCCACTAGTCCTTCCTCCAATAGTCTTCCCTCCACTAGTCCTTCCTCCACTAGTCCTTCCTCCACTAGTCCTTCCTCCAATAGTCCTTCCTCCACTAGTCCTTCCCTCCACTAGTCCTTCCTCCACTAGTCCTTCCTCCAATAGTCTTCCCTCCACTAGTCCTTCCTCCACTAGTCCTTCCTCCACTAGTCCTTCCTCCACTATTCCTTCCTCCACTAGTCCTTCCTCCACTAGTCCTTCCTCCAATAGTCTTCCCTCCACTAGTCCTTCCTCCACTAGTCCTTCCTCCACTAGTCCTTCCTCCAATAGTCTTCCCTCCACTAGTCCTTCCTCCACTAGTCCTTTCCTCCACTATTCCTTCCTCCACTAGTCCTTCCTCCACCAGTCCTTTCCTCCACTAGTCCTTCCTCCACTAGTTCTTCCTCCACTAGTCCTTCCTCCACTAGTTCTTCATCCACTAGTCCTTCCTCCACTAGTCCTTTCCTCCACTAGTCCTTCCTCGACTAGTCCTTCCTCCACTAGTCCTTCCTCTACTAGTCCTTTCCTCCACTAGTCCTTTCCTCTACTAGTCCTTTCCTCCACTAGTCCTTCCTCCACTAGTTCTTCCTCCACTATTCCTTCCTCCACTAGTCCTTTCCTCTACTAGTCCTTTCCTCCACTAGTCCTTCCTCCACTAGTCCTTTCCTCCACTAGTCCTTCCTCCACTAGTTCTTCCTCCACTAGTCCTTCCTCCACTAGTCCTTCCTCTACTAGTCCTTCCTCCACTAATACGCTACACTCAGAATAAAAGGTGCTATCTAGAGCCTAAAAGGGTTCTTCGGCTGTCCCCATAGAATAACCCTTTGATGAACCCTTTTTGGTTCCAGGTAGAACCTGTGTAGAATCCTTTCCACAGAGGGTTCTACATGGAACCCCCAAAAGTTCTACCTGGAACTTTGTTCTGAGAGTGAACCTTTGACCAGGGCCCAAAGAGTTCTCTCTCTCAATTCAATTCAAGGGGCTTTATTGGCATGGGAAACATGTGTTAACATTGCCAAAGCAAGTGAGGTAGATAATATATAAAGTGAAATAAACAATCAAAATGAACAGTAAACATACAGAAGTTTCAAAACAATAAAGACATTACAAACGTCATATTATATATATACAGTGTTTTAACAATGTACAAATGGTTAAAGGACACAAGATAAAATAAATAAACATAAATATGGGTTGAATTTACAATGGTGCGTGTTCTTCACTGGTTGCCCTTTTCTCGTGGCAACAGGTCACAAATCTTGCTGCTGTGATGGCACACTGTGGAATTTCACCCAGTAGATATGGGAGTTTATCAAAATTGGATTTGTTTTCGAATTCTTTGTGGATCTGTGTAATCTGAGGGAAATATGTCTCTCTAATATGGTCATACATTGGGCAGGAAGTTAGGAAGTGCAGCTCAGTTTCCACCTCATTTTGTGGGCAGTGAGCACATAGCCTGTCTTCTCTTGAGAGCCATGTCTGCCTACGGCAGCCTTTCTCAATAGCAAGGCTATGCTCACTGAGTCTGTACATAGTCAAAGCTTTCCTTAATTTTGGGTCAGTCACAGTGGTCAGGTATTCTGCCGCTGTGTACTCTGTTAATTCTTTCCAATGTGTCAAGTAATTATCTCTCTCTTTCTCCCTCAATTCAATTCAATTCAAGGGCTTTATTGGCATGGGAAACATGTGTTAACATTGCCAAAGCAAGTGAGGTAGATAATATATAAAGTGAATATATAAAGTGAAATAAACAATAAAAATTAACAGTAAACATTACACATACAGAAGTTTCAAAACAATAAAGACATTACAAATGTCATATTATATATATATACAGTGTTTTAACAATGTACAAATGGTTAAGGTATAAATTAAATAATATAAATATAAATTAAATAATTAAATAAATTAGCATAAATATGGGTTGTATTTACAATGGTGTTTGTTCTTCACTGGTTGCCCTTTTCTTGTGGCAACAGGTCACAAATCTCTCTCTCTCTCATCAGTGCAGCAACCAACCCTCTCTCTCTCTCTTCCTCTCTCTCATAAGTGCTGCAACCAGCCCTCTCTCTCTCTCTCTATCTCTCTCATCAGTGCAGCAACCAACCCTCCCTCTCTCTCTCTCTCTCTCTCTCTCTCTCTCTCTCTCTCTCTCTCTCTCTCTCTCTCTCTCTCTTTCTCTCTCTCATCAGTGCAGCAACCAACCCTCTCTCTCTCTCTCTCTCTCTCTCTCATCAGTGCAGCAACCAACCCTCCCTCTCTCTCTCTCTCTCTCTCTCTCTCTCTCTCTCTCTCTCATCAGTGCAGCAACCAACCCTCCCTCTCTCTCTCTCTCTCTCTCTCTCTCTTCTCTCTCATCAGTGCAGCAACCAACCCTCTCTCTCTCTCTCTCTCTTTCTCTCTCATCAGTGCAGCAACCAACCCTCCCTCTCTCTCTCTCTCTTTCTCTCTCATCAGTGCAGCAACCAACCTTCTCTCTCTCTCTCTCTCTTTCTCTCTCATCAGTGCAGCAACCAACCCTCCCTCTCTCTCTCTCTCTCTCTCTTTCTCTCTCATCAGTGCAGCAACCAACCCTCTCTCTCTCTCTCTCTCTCTCTCTTTCTCTCTCATCAGTGCAGCAACCAACCCTCCCTCTCTCTCTCTCTCTCTCTCTTTCTCTCTCATAAGTGCTGCAACCAGCCCTCTCTCTCTCTCTCTCTCTCTCTCTATCTCTCTCATCAGTGCAGCAACCAACCCTCTCTCTCTCTCTCTCTCTTTCTCTCTCATCAGTGCAGCAACCAACCCTCCCTCTCTCTCTCTCTCTCTTTCTCTCTCATCAGTGCAGCAACCAACCTTCTCTCTCTCTCTCTCACTCTCTCTCTCTCATCAGTGCAGCAACCAACCTTCTCTCTCTCTCTCTCACTCTCTCTCTCATCAGTGCAGCAACCAACCCTCCCTCTCTCTCTCTCTCTCTTTCTCTCTCATCAGTGCAGCAACCAACCCTCCCTCTCTCTCTCTCTCTCTTTCTCTCTCATCAGTGCAGCAACCAACCTTCTCTCTCTCTCTCACTCTCTCTCTCTCATCAGTGCAGCAACCAACTGTATAAGTCAGCATAAGCTATACATCTAACAACCCTAATCCTCCCAGCCTTCAGCAAACTATTATACAATTAAGGTACATTTATTTTACAGAGACAACGTTAAAAAAAAGAGACAGTTGGATTAGAATTAATTATAGCATTGAATTAATTCTAAAGCCTCGACTTAGAATAAACCTGTATTAATGCTGAGGTTAGTTTCTATCTCTTATTAATGCTGATGTTAGTTTCTATCTCTTAATGTTGAGGTTAGTTTCTATCTCTTATTAATGTTGAGGTTAGTTTCTATCTCTTAATGTTGAGGTTAGTTTCTATCTCTTATTAATGCTGAGGTTAGTTTCTATCTCTTAATGTTGAGGTTAGTTTCTATCTCTTATTAATGTTGAGGTTAGTTTCTATCTCTTAATGTTGAGGTTAGTTTCTATCTCTTATTAATGTTGAGGTTAGTTTCTATCTCTTAATGTTGAGGTTAGTTTCTATCTCTTATTAATGTTGAGGTTAGTTTCTATCTCTTAATGTTGAGGTTAGTTTATATCTCTTATTAATGTTGAGGTTAGTTTCTATCTCTTATTAATGTTGAGGTTAGTTTCTATCTCTTATTAATGCTGAGGTTAGTTTCTATCTCTTAATGTTGAGGTTAGTTTCTATCTCTTAATGTTGAGGTTAGTTTCTATCTCTTATTAATGTTGAGGTTAGTTTCTATATCTTATTAATGTTGAGGTTAGTTTCTATCTCTTAATGTTGAGGTTAGTTTCTATCTCTTATTAATGTTGAGGTTAGTTTCTATCTCTTATTAATGTTGAGGTTAGTTTCTATCTCTTAATGCTGAGGTTAGTTTCTATCTCTTAATGTTGAGGTTAGTTTCTATCTCTTAATGTTGAGGTTAGTTTCTATCTCTTATTAATGTTGAGGTTAGTTTCTATCTCTTATTAATGTTGAGGTTAGTTTCTATCTCTTATTAATGTTGAGGTTAGTTTCTATCTCTTATTAATGTTGAGGTTAGTTTCTATCTCTTATTAATGTTGAGGTTAGTTTCTATCTCTTAATGTTGAGGTTAGTTTCTATCTCTTATTAATGTTGAGGTTAGTTTCTATCTCTTATTAATGTTGAGGTTAGTTTCTATCTCTTAATGTTGAGGTTAGTTTCTATCTCGTATTAATGTTGAGGTTAGTTTCTATCTCTTATTAATGTTGAGGTTAGTTTATATCGCTTATTAATGTTGAGGTTAGTTTCTATCTCTTATTAATGTTGAGGTTAGTTTCTATCTCTTATTAATGTTGAGGTTAGTTTCTATCTCTTAATGTGGAGGTTAGTTTCTATCTCTTAATGTTGAGGTTAGTTTCTATCTCTTAATGTTGAGGTTAGTTTCTATCTCTTATTAATGTTGAGGTTAGTTTCTATCTCTTATTAATGTTGAGGTTAGTTTCTATCTCTTATTAATGTTGAGGTTAGTTTCTATCTCTTAATGTTGAGGTTAGTTTCTATCTCTTATTAATGTTGAGGTTAGTTTCTATCTCTTATTAATGTTGAGGTTAGTTTCTATCTCTTAATGTTGAGGTTAGTTTCTATCTCGTATTAATGTTGAGGTTAGTTTCTATCTCTTATTAATGTTGAGGTTAGTTTCTATCGTTGAGGTTAGCTTATTAATGTTGAGGTTAGTTTCTATCTCTTATTAATGTTGAGGTTAGTTTCTATCTCTTAATGTTGAGGTTAGTTTCTATCTCTTAATGTTGAGGTTAGTTTCTATCTCTTATTAATGTTGAGGTTAGTTTCTATCTCTTAATGTTGAGGTTAGTTTCTATCTCTTAATGTTGAGGTTAGTTTCTATCTCTTAATGTTGAGGTTAGTTTCTATCTCTTATTAATGTTGAGGTTAGTTTCTATCTCTTATTAATGTTGAGGTTAGTTTCTATCTCTTATTAATGTTGAGGTTAGTTTCTATCTCTTAATGTTGAGGTTAGTTTCTATCTCTTATTAATGTTGAAGTTTCTATCTCTTAATGTTGAGGTTAGTTTCTATCTCTTTAATGTTGAGGTTAGTTTCTATCTCTTATTAATGTTGAGGTTAGTTTCTATCTCTTATTAATGTTGAGGTTAGTTTCTATCTCTTATTAATGTTGAGGTTAGTTTATATCTCTTAATGTTGAGGTTAGTTTCTATCTCTTAATGCTGAGGTTAGTTTCTATCTCTTAATGTTGAGGTTAGTTTCTATCTCTTAATGTTGAGGTTAGTTTCTATCTCTTATTAATGTTGAGGTTAGTTTCTATCTCTTATTAATGTTGAGGTTAGTTTCTATCTCTTATTAATGTTGAGGTTAGTTTCTATCTCTTAATGTTGAGGTTAGTTTCTATCTCTTATTAATGTTGAGGTTAGTTTCTATCTCTTAATGTTGAGGTTAGTTTCTATCTCTTATTAATGTTGAGGTTAGTTTCTATCTCTTATTAATGTTGAGGTTAGTTTCTATCTCTTATTAATGTTGAGGTTAGTTTCTATCTCTTATTAATGTTGAGGTTAGTTTCTATCTCTTATTAATGTTGAGGTTAGTTTCTATCTCTTATTAATGTTGAGGTTAGTTTCTATCTCTTAATGTTGAGGTTAGTTTCTATCTCTTATTAATGTTGAGGTTAGTTTCTATCTCTTAATGTTGAGGTTAGTTTCTATCTCTTAATGTTGAGGTTAGTTTCTATCTCTTAATGTTGAGGTTAGTTTCTATCTCTTATTAATGTTGAGGTTAGTTTCTATCTCTTATTAATGTTGAGGTTAGTTTCTATCTCTTATTAATGTTGAGGTTAGTTTCTATCTCTTAATGTTGAGGTTAGTTTCTATCTCTTATTAATGTTGAGGTTAGTTTCTATCTCTTATTAATGTTGAGGTTAGTTTCTATCTCTTAATGTTGAGGTTAGTTTCTATCTCGTATTAATGTTGAGGTTAGTTTCTATCTCTTATTAATGTTGAGGTTAGTTTCTATCGCTTATTAATGTTGAGGTTAGTTTCTATCTCTTATTAATGTTGAGGTTAGTTTCTATCTCTTAATGTTGAGGTTAGTTTCTATCTCTTAATGTTGAGGTTAGTTTCTATCTCTTATTAATGTTGAGGTTAGTTTCTATCTCTTAATGTTGAGGTTAGTTTCTATCTCTTAATGTTGAGGTTAGTTTCTATCTCTTATTAATGTTGAGGTTAGTTTCTATCTCTTATTAATGTTGAGGTTAGTTTCTATCTCTTATTAATGTTGAATGTTGAGGTTAGTTTCTATCTCTTAATGTTGAGGTTAGTTTCTATCTCTTATTAATGTTGAGGTTAGTTTCTATCTCTTAATGTTGAGGTTAGTTTCTATCTCTTATTAATGTTGAGGTTAGTTTCTATCTCTTATTAATGTTGAGGTTAGTTTCTATCTCTTATTAATGTTGAGGTTAGTTTCTATCTCTTAATGTTGAGGTTAGTTTCTATCTCTTAATGTTGAGGTTAGTTTCTATCTCTTATTATGTTGAGGTTAGTTTCTATCTCTTAATGTTGAGGTTAGTTTCTATCTCTTATTAATGTTGAGGTTAGTTTCTATCTCTTAAATGTTGAGGTTAGTTTCTATCTCTTATTAATGTTGAGGTTAGTTTCTATCTCTTAATGTTGAGGTTAGTTTCTATCTCTTAAATGTTGAGGTTAGTTTCTATCTCTTAGGTTAGTTTCTATTAATGTTGAGGTTAGTTTCTATCTCTTATTAATGTTGAGGTTAGTTTCTATCTCTTATTAATGTTGAGGTTAGTTTCTATCTCTTATTAATGTTGAGGTTAGTTTCTATCTCTTAATGTTGAGGTTAGTTTCTATCTCTTAATGTTGAGGTTAGTTTCTATCTTATTAATGTTGAGGTTAGTTTCTATCTCTTATTAATGTTGAGGTTAGTTTCTATCTCTTCTCTTATTAATGTTGAGGTTAGTTTCTATCTCTTATTAATGTTGAGGTTAGTTTCTATCTCTTATTAATGCTGAGGTTAGTTTCTATCTCTTAATGTTGAGGTTAGTTTTAGTTTCTATCTCTTATTATGTTGAGGTTAGTTTCTATCTCTTATTAATGTTGAGGTTAGTTTCTATCTCTTATTAATGTTGAGTTTAGTTTCTATCTCTTAAATGTTGAGGTTAGTTTCTATCTCTTATTAATGTTGAGGTTAGTTTCTATCTCTTAATGTTGAGGTTAGTTTCTATCTCTTATTAATGTTGAGGTTAGTTTCTATCTCTTAATGTTGAGGTTAGTTTCTATCTCTTATTAATGTTGAGGTTAGTTTCTATCTCTTATTAATGTTGAGGTTAGTTTCTATGTATTAATGTTGAGTTAGTTTCTATCTCTTATTAATGTTGAGGTTAGTTTCTATCTCTTATTAATGTTGAGGTTAGTTTCTATCTCTTATTAATGTTGAGGTTAGTTTCTATCTCTTAATGTTGAGGTTAGTTTCTATCTCTTATTAATGTTGAGGTTAGTTTCTATCTCTTATTAATGTTGAGGTTAGTTTCTATCTCTTAATGTTGAGGTTAGTTTCTATCTCTTATTAATGTTGAGGTTAGTTTCTATCTCTTATTAATGTTGAGGTTAGTTTATCTCTTATTAATGTTGAGGTTAGTTTCTATCTCTTATTAATGTTGAGGTTAGTTTCTATCTCTTAATGTTGAGGTTAGTTTCTATCTCTTATTAATGTTGAGGTTAGTTTCTATCTCTTAAATGTTGGAGGTTAGTTTCTATCTCTTAATGTTGAGGTTAGTTTCTATCTCTTATTAATGTATTAATGTTGAGGTTAGTTTCTATCTCTTATTAATGTTGAGGTTAGTTTCTATCTCTTATTAATGTTGAGGTTAGTTTCTATCTCTTATTAATGTTGAGGTTAGTTTCTATCTCTTAATGTTGAGGTTAGTTTCTATCTCTTAAATGTTGAGGTTAGTTTCTATCTCTTATTAATGTTGAGGTTAGTTTCTATCTCTTAATGTTGAGGTTAGTTTCTATCTCTTTAATGTTGAGGTTAGTTTCTATCTCTTATTAATGTTGAGGTTAGTTTCTATCTCTTATTAATGTTGAGGTTAGTTTCTATCTCTTATTAATGTTGAGGTTAGTTTCTATCTCTTAATGTTGAGGTTAGTTTCTATCTCTTAATGTTGAGGTTAGTTTCTATCTCTTATTAATGTTGAGGTTAGTTTCTATCTCTTAATGTTGAGGTTAGTTTCTATCTCTTATTAATGTTGAGGTTAGTTTCTATCTCTTAATGTTGAGGTTAGTTTCTATCTCTTATTAATGTTGAGGTTAGTTTCTATCTCTTATTAATGTTGAGGTTAGTTTCTATCTCTTATTAATGTTGAGGTTAGTTTCTATCTCTTAATGTTGAGGTTAGTTTCTATCTCTTATTAATGTTGAGGTTAGTTTCTATCTCTTAATGTTGAGGTTAGTTTCTATCTCTTATTAATGTTGAGGTTAGTTTCTATCTCTTATTAATGTTGAGGTTAGTTTCTATCTCTTATGTTGAGGTTATTTCTATCTCTTATTAATGTTGAGGTTAGTTTCTATCTCTTATTAATGTTGAGGTTAGTTTCTATCTCTTAATGTTGAGGTTAGTTTCTATCTTATTAATGTTGAGGTTAGTTTCTATCTCTTAATGTTGAGGTTAGTTTCTATCTCTTAATGTTGAGGTTAGTTTCTATCTCTTAATGTTGAGGTTAGTTTCTATCTCTTATTATGTTGAGGTTAGTTTCTATCTCTTATTAATGTTGAGGTTAGTTTCTATCTCTTATTAATGTTGAGGTTAGTTTCTAATTAATGTTGAGGTTAGTTTCTATCTCTTAATGTTGAGGTTAGTTTCTATCTCTTATTAATGTTGAGGTTAGTTTCTATCTCTTTAATGTTGAGGTTAGTTTCTATCTCTTATTAATGTTGAGGTTAGTTTCTATCTCTTAATGTTGATTAATGTTGAGGTTAGTTTCTATCTCTTATTAATGTTGAGGTTAGTTTCTATCTCTTAATGTTGAGGTTAGTTTCTATCTCTTATTAATGTTGAGGTTAGTTTCTATCTCTTATTAATGTTGAGGTTAGTTTCTATCTCTTATTAATGCTGAGGTTAGTTTCTATCTCTTGTTGAGGTAATGTTGAGGTTAGTTTCTATCTCTTAATGTTGAGGTTAGTTTCTATCTCTTAATGCTGAGGTTAGTTTCTATCTCTTAATGTTGAGGTTAGTTTCTATCTCTTAATGTTGAGGTTAGTTTCTATCTCTTATTAATGTTGAGGTTAGTTTCTATCTCTTAATGTAATGTTGTTGATGTTTCTATCTCTTAGGTTAGTTTCTATCTCTTATTAATGTTGAGGTTAGTTTCTGTTGAGGTTAGTTTCTATCTCTTAATGTTGAGGTTAGTTTCTATCTCTTATTAATGTTGAGGTTAGTTTCTATCTCTTAATGTTGAGGTTAGTTTCTATCTCTTATTAATGTTGAGGTTAGTTTCTATCTCTTATTAATGTTGAGGTTAGTTTCTATCTCTTAATGTTGAGGTTAGTTTCTATCTCGTATTAATGTTGAGGTTAGTTTCTATCTCTTATTAATGTTGAGGTTAGTTTCTATCGCTTATTAATGTTGAGGTTAGTTTCTATCTCTTATTAATGTTGAGGTTAGTTTCTATCTCTTAATGTTGAGGTTAGTTTCTATCTCTTAATGTTGAGGTTAGTTTCTATCTCTTATTAATGTTGAGGTTAGTTTCTATCTCTTAATGTTGAGGTTAGTTTCTATCTCTTAATGTTGAGGTTAGTTTCTATCTCTTAATGTTGAGGTTAGTTTCTATCTCTTATTAATGTTGAGGTTAGTTTCTATCTCTTATTAATGTTGAGGTTAGTTTCTATCTCTTATTAATGTTGAGGTTAGTTTCTATCTCTTAATGTTGAGGTTAGTTTCTATCTCTTATTAATGTTGAGGTTAGTTTCTATCTCTTAATGTTGAGGTTAGTTTCTATCTCTTATTAATGTTGAGGTTAGTTTCTATCTCTTATTAATGTTGAGGTTAGTTTCTATCTCTTATTAATGCTGAGGTTAGTTTATATCTCTTAATGTTGAGGTTAGTTTCTATCTCTTAATGTTGAGGTTAGTTTCTATCTCTTAATGCTGAGGTTAGTTTCTATCTCTTAATGTTGAGGTTAGTTTCTATCTCTTAATGTTGAGGTTAGTTTCTATCTCTTATTAATGTTGAGGTTAGTTTCTATCTCTTATTAATGTTGAGGTTAGTTTCTATCTCTTATTAATGTTGAGGTTAGTTTCTATCTCTTAATGTTGAGGTTAGTTTCTATCTCTTATTAATGTTGAGGTTAGTTTCTATCTCTTAATGTTGAGGTTAGTTTCTATCGCTTATTAATGTTGAGGTTAGTTTCTATCTCTTATTAATGTTGAGGTTAGTTTCTATCTCTTATTAATGTTGAGGTTAGTTTCTATCTCTTATTAATGTTGAGGTTAGTTTCTATCGCTTATTAATGTTGAGGTTAGTTTCTATCTCTTATTAATGTTGAGGTTAGTTTCTATCTCTTAATGTTGAGGTTAGTTTCTATCTCTTATTAATGTTGAGGTTAGTTTCTATCTCTTAATGTGGAGGTTAGTTTCTATCTCTTAATGTTGAGGTTAGTTTCTATCTCTTAATGTTGAGGTTAGTTTCTATCTCTTATTAATGTTGAGGTTAGTTTCTATCTCTTATTAATGTTGAGGTTAGTTTCTATCTCTTATTAATGTTGAGGTTAGTTTCTATCTCTTAATGTTGAGGTTAGTTTCTATCTCTTATTAATGTTGAGGTTAGTTTCTATCTCTTATTAATGTTGAGGTTAGTTTCTATCTCTTAATGTTGAGGTTAGTTTCTATCTCGTATTAATGTTGAGGTTAGTTTCTATCTCTTATTAATGTTGAGGTTAGTTTCTATCTTTATTAATGTTGAGGTTAGTTTCTATCTCTTATTAATGTTGAGGTTAGTTTCTATCTCTTAATGTTGAGGTTAGTTTCTATCTCTTAATGTTGAGGTTAGTTTCTATCTCTTATTAATGTTGAGGTTAGTTTCTATCTCTTAATGTTGAGGTTAGTTTCTATCTCTTAATGTTGAGGTTAGTTTCTATCTCTTAATGTTGAGGTTAGTTTCTATCTCTTATTAATGTTGAGGTTAGTTTCTATCTCTTATTAATGTTGAGGGTTAGTTTCTATCTCTTATTAATGTTGAGGTTAGTTTCTATCTCTTAATGTTGAGGTTAGTTTCTATCTCTTATTAATGTTGAGGTTAGTTTCTATCTCTTAATGTTGAGGTTAGTTTCTATCTCTTATTAATGTTGAGGTTAGTTTCTATCTCTTATTAATGTTGAGGTTAGTTTCTATCTCTTATTAATGCTGAGGTTAGTTTCTATCTCTTAATGTTGAGGTTAGTTTCTATCTCTTAATGTTGAGGTTAGTTTCTATCTCTTAATGCTGAGGTTAGTTTCTATCTCTTAATGTTGAGGTTAGTTTCTATCTCTTAATGTTGAGGTTAGTTTCTATCTCTTATTAATGTTGAGGTTAGTTTCTATCTCTTATTAATGTTGAGGTTAGTTTCTATCTCTTATTAATGTTGAGGTTAGTTTCTATCTCTTAATGTTGAGGTTAGTTTCTATCTCTTATTAATGTTGAGGTTAGTTTCTATCTCTTAATGTTGAGGTTAGTTTCTATCTCTTGTTGATTAATGTTGAGGTTAGTTTCTATCTCTTATTAATGTTGAGGTTAGTTTCTATCGCTTATTAATGTTGAGGTTAGTTTCTATCTCTTATTAATGTTGAGGTTAGTTTCTATCTCTTAATGTTGAGGTTAGTTTCTATCTCTTAATGTTGAGGTTAGTTTCTATCTCTTATTAATGTTGAGGTTAGTTTCTATATCTTATTAATGTTGAGGTTAGTTTCTATCTCTTAATGTTGAGTTTGTTTCTATCTCTTATTAATGTTGAGGTTAGTTTCTATCTCTTATTAATGTTGAGGTTAGTTTCTATCTCTTAATGTTGAGGTTAGTTTCTATCTCTTAATGTTGAGGTTAGTTTCTATCTCTTAATGTTGAGGTTAGTTTCTATCTCTTAATGTTGAGGTTAGTTTCTATCTCTTATTAATGTTGAGGTTAGTTGAGGTTAGTTTCTATCTCTTATTAATGTTGAGGTTAGTTTCTATCTCTTATTAATGTTGAGGTTAGTTTCTATCTCTTATTAATGTTGAGGTTAGTTTCTATCTCTTAATGTTGAGGTTAGTTTCTATCTCTTATTAATGTTGAGGTTAGTTTCTATCGCTTATTAATGTTGAGGTTAGTTTCTATCTCTTATTAATGTTGAGGTTAGTTTCTATCTCTTATTAATGTTGAGGTTAGTTTCTATCTCTTATTAATGTTGAGGTTAGTTTCTATCTCTTATTAATGTTGAGGTTAGTTTCTATCTCTTATTAATGTTGAGGTTAGTTTCTATCTCTTATTAATGTTGAGGTTAGTTTCTATCTCTTATTAATGTTGAGGTTAGTTTCTATCTCTTATTAATGTTGAGGTTAGTTTCTATCTCTTATTAATGTTGAGGTTAGTTTCTATCTCTTATTAATGTTGAGGTTAGTTTCTATCTCTTATTAATGTTGAGGTTAGTTTCTATCTCTTATTAATGTTGAGGTTAGTTTCTATCTCTTATTAATGTTGAGGTTAGTTTCTATCTCTTTAATGTTGAG
Organism: Oncorhynchus nerka; assembly: GCF_034236695.1. Taxonomy (NCBI): domain Eukaryota; kingdom Metazoa; phylum Chordata; class Actinopteri; order Salmoniformes; family Salmonidae; genus Oncorhynchus; species Oncorhynchus nerka. The sequence goes on along the minus strand of NW_027038133.1, from coordinate 2,799 downwards.
GTTAGTTTCTATCTCTTATTAATGTTGAGGTTAGTTTCTTTCTATCTCTTATTAATGTTGAGGTTAGTTTCTATCTCTTAATGTTGAGGGTTGTTTCTATCTCTTATTAATGTTGAGGTTTCTATCTCTTATTAATGTTGAGGTTAGTTTCTATCTCTTAATGTTGAGGTTAGTTTCTATCTCTTAAATGTTGAGGTTAGTTTCTATCTCTTATTAATGTTGAGGTTAGTTTCTATCTCTTATTAATGTTGAGGTTAGTTTCTATCTCTTATTAATGTTGAGGTTAGTTTCTATGTTGAGGTTAGTTTCTATCTTATTAATGTTGAGGTTAGTTTCTATCTCTTAATGTTGTTTCTCTCTCAGATAATGTTGAGGTTAGTTTCTATCTCTTAATGTTGAGGTTAGTTTCTATCTCTTATTAATGTTGAGGTTAGTTTCTATCTCTTTAATGTTGAGGTTAGTTTCTATCTTTCTATCTCTTATTAATGTTGAGGTTAGTCTATAATGTTGAGGTTAGTTTCTATCTCTTAATGTTGAGGTTAGTTTCTATCTCTTAATGTTGAGGTTAGTTTCTTATTAATGTTGAGGTTAGTTTCTATCTCTTATTAATGTTGAGGTTAGTTTCTATCTCTTAATGTTGAGGTTAGTTTCTATCTCTTAATGTTGAGGTTAGTTTCTATCTCTTATTAATGTTGAGGTTAGTTTCTATCTCTTATTAATGTTGAGGTTAGTTTCTATCTCTTATTAATGTTGAGGTTAGTTTCTATCTCTTAATGTTGAGGTTAGTTTCTATCTCTTATTAATGTTGAGGTTAGTTTCTATCTCTTATTAAATGTTGAGGTTAGTTTCTATCTCTTATTAATGTTGAGGTTAGTTTCTATCTCTTAATGTTGAGGTTAGTTTCTATCTCTTATTAATGTTGAGGTTAGTTTCTCTAGTTTCTATCTCTTAATGTTGAGGTTAGTTTCTATCTCTTTATTAATGTTGATTAATGTTGAGGTTAGTTTCTTATTAATGTTGAGGTTAGTTTCTATCTCTTTAATGTTGAGGTTAGTTTCTATCTCTTAATGTTGAGGTTAGTTTCTATCTCTTAATGTTGAGGTTAGTTTCTATCTCTTATTATGTTGATGTTGAGGTTAGTTTCTATCTCTTAAATGTTGAGGTTAGTTTCTATCTCTTATTAATGTTGAGGTTAGTTTCTATCTCTTAATGTTGAGGTTAGTTTCTATCTTTATTAATGTTGAGGTTAGTTTCTATCTCTTAATGTTGAGGTTAGTTTCTATCTCTTATTAATGTTGAGGTTAGTTTCTATCTCTTATTAATGTTGAGGTTAGTTTCTATCTCTTATTAATGTTGAGGTTAGTTTCTATCTCTTAATGTTGAGGTTAGTTTCTATCTCTTATTAATGTTGAGGTTAGTTTCTATCTCTTATTAATGTTGAGGTTAGTTTCTATTAATGCTGAGGTTAGTTTCTATCTCTTATGTTGAGGTTAGTTTCTATCTCTTAATGTTGAGGTTAGTTGAGGTTAGTTTCTATCTCTTAATGTTGAGGTTAGTTTCTATCTCTTAATGTTGAGGTTAGTTTCTATCTCTTAATGTTGAGGTTAGTTTCTATCTCTTATGTTGAATGTTGAGGTTAGTTTCTATCTCTTATTAATGTTGAGGTTAGTTTCTATCTCTTATTATGTTGAGGTTAGTTTCATCTATGTTGAGGTTAGTTTCTCTTATTAATGTTGAGGTTAGTTTCTATCTCTTAATGTTGAGGTTAGTTTCTATCTCTTTAATGTTGAGGTTAGTTTCTATCTCTTATTAATGTTGAGGTTAGTTTCTATCTCTTTAATGTTGAGGTTAGTTTCTATCTCTTATTAATGTTGAGGTTAGTTTCTATCTCTTAATGTTGAGGTTAGTTTCTATCTCTTATTAATGTTGAGGTTAGTTTCTATCTCTTATTTGAGGTTAGTTTTCTCTTATTAATGTTGAGGTTAGTTTCTATCTCTTATGAGGTTAGTTTCTATCTCTAAATGTTGAGGTTAGTTTCTATCTCTTAATGTTGAGGTTAGTTTCTATCTCTTATTAATGTTGAGGTTAGTTTCTATCTCTTAATGTTGAGGTTAGTTTCTATCTCTTTATTAATGTTGAGGTTAGTTTATATCTCTTAATGTTGAGGTTAGTTTCTATCTCTTATTAATGTTGAGGTTAGTTTCTATGTTGAGGTTAGTTTCTATCTCTTATTAATGTTGAGGTTAGTTTCTATCTCTTATTAATGTTGAGGTTAGTTTCTATCTCTTATTAATGTTGAGGTTAGTTTCTATCTCTTATTAATGTTGAGGTTAGTTTCTAATTCTCTTTAATGTTGAGGTTAGTTTCTATCTCTTAATGTTGAGGTTAGTTTTCTATCTCTTATTAATGTTGAGGTTAGTTTCTATCTCTTAATGTTGAGGTTAGTTTCTATCTCTTATTAATGTTGAGGTTAGTTTCTATCTCTTAATGTTGAGGTTAGTTTCTATCGCTTATTAATGTTGAGGTTAGTTTCTATCTCTTATTAATGTTGAGGTTAGTTTCTATTAATGTTGAGGTTAGTTTCTCTTATTAATGTTGAGGTTAGTTTCTATCGCTTATTAATGTTGAGGTTAGTTTCATTCTTATTAATGTTGAGGTTAGTTTCTATCTCTTAATGTTGAGGTTAGTTTCTATCTCTTAATGTTGAGGTTAGTTTTATCTCTTATTAATGTTGAGGTTAGTTTCTATCTCTTAATGTTGAGGTTAGTTTCTATCTCTTAATGTTGAGGTTAGTTTCTA
>NW_027038132.1:0-26295 GCF_034236695.1 Oncorhynchus nerka | reverse complement strand
ATCAATGGTTTTCACTCTTATCGTCTGACTGACGCCACAATATCCCATTATCAATGTAGAAAACTATGTCTGTCTACGGACTCCATCCTAAAACAGACATGTCTGTCTACGGACTCCAGCCTACCAAACAGACATGTCTGTCTACGGACCCAGCCTACCAAACAGACATGTCTGTCTACGGACCCATCCTACCAAACAGACATGTCTGTCTACGGACCCAGCCTACCAAACAGATATGTCTGTCCACGGACCCAGCCTACCAAACAGACATGTCTGTCTACGGACCCAGCCTACCAAACAGACATGTCTGTCTACGGACCCAGCCTACCAAACAGACATGTCTGTTCACGGACCCAGCCTACCAAACAGATATGTCTGTCTACGGACCCAGCCTACCAAACAGACATGTCTGTCTACGGACCCAGCCTACCAAACAGACATGTCTGTCTACGACCCATCCTACCAAACAGACATGTCTGTCTACGGACCCAGCCTACCAAACAGACATGTCTGTCTACGGACCCATCCTACCAAACAGACATGTCTGTCTACGGACCCATCCTACCAAACAGACATGTCTGTCTACGGACCCAGCCTACCAAACAGACATGTCTGTCTACGGACCCATCCTACCAAACAGATATGTCTGTCTACGGACCCAGCCTACCAAACAGACATGTCTGTCTACGGACCCAGCCTACCAAACAGACATGTCTGTCTACGGACCAAGCCTACCAAAACAGACATGTCTGTCTCACGGACCCAGCCTACCAAACAGACATGTCTGTCTACGGACCCATCCTACCAAACAGACATGTCTGTCTACGGACCCATCCTACCAAACAGATATGTCTGTCTACGGACCCATCCTACCAAACAGATATGTCTGTCTACGGACCCATCCTACCAAACAGACATGTCTGTCTACGGACCCATCCTACCAAACAGATATGTCTGTCTACGGACCCAGCCTACCAAACAGACATGTCTGTCTACGGACCCAGCCTACCAAACAGACATGTCTGTCTACGGACCCATCCTACCAAACAGACATGTCTGTCTACGGACCCATCCAACCAAACAGATATGTCTGTCTACGGACCCATCCTACCAAACAGACATGTCTGTCTACGGACCCATCCTACCAAACAGGCATGTCTGTCTACGGACCCAGCCTACCAAACAGACATGTCTGTCTACGGACCCAGCCTACCAAACAGATATGTCTGTCTACGGACCCATCCTACCAAACAGACATGTCTGTCTACGGACCCATCCTACCAAACAGATATGTCTGTCTACGGACCCAGCCTACCAAACAGACATGTCTGTCTACGGACCCATCCTACCAAACAGACATGTCTGTCTACGGACCCATCCTACCAAACAGATATGTCTGTCTACGGACCCAGCCTACCAAACAGACATGTCTGTCTACGGACCCCATCCTACCAAACAGACATGTCTGTCACGGACCCATCCTACCAAAACAGACATGTCTGTCCCTCACGGACCCATCCTACCAAACAGACATGTCTGTCTACGGACCCATCCTACCAAACAGACATGTCTGTCTACGGACCAGACATGTCCTACCAAACAGACATGTCTGTCTACGGACCCAGCCTACCAAACAGACATGTCTGTCTACACGGACCCAGCCTACCAAACAGACATGTCTGTCTACGGACCCAGCCTACCAAACAGGCATGTCTGTCTACGGACCCAGCCTACCAAACAGGCATGTCTGTCTACGGACCCAGCCTACCAAACAGACATGTCTGTCTACGGACCCAGCCTACCAAACAGACATGTCTGTCTAACGGACCCAGCCTACCAAACAGACATGTCTGTCTACGGACCCAGACATGTCTGTCTACTCCAAAAACAGACATGTCTGTCTACGGACCCATCCTACCAAACAGACATGTCTGTCTACGGACCCAGCCTACCAAACAGACATGTCTGTCTACGGACCCAGCCTACCAAACAGACATGTCTGTCTACGGACCCAGCCTACCAAACAGACATGTCTGTCACGGACCCAGCCTAAAACAGACATGTCTGTCTACGGACCCAGCCTACCAAACAGACATGTCTGTCTACGGACCCAGCCTACCAAACAGACATGTCTGTCTACGGACCCATCCTACCAAACAGACATGTCTGTCTACGGACCCAGCCTACCAAACAGACATGTCTGTCTACGGACCCATCCTACCAAACAGACATGTCTGTCTACGGACCCAGCCTACCAAACAGACATGTCTGTCCACGGACCCAGCCTACCAAACAGACATGTCTGTCTACGGACCCAGCCTACCAAACAGACATGTCTGTCTACGGACCCAGCCTACCAAACAGACATGTCTGTCTACGGACCCAGCCTACCAAACAGACATGTCTGTCTACGGACCCAGCCTACCAAACAGACATGTCTGTCTACGGACCCAGCCTACCAAACAGACATGTCTGTCTACGGACCCAGCCTACCAAACAGACATGTCTGTCTACGGACCCATCCTACCAAACAGACATGTCTGTCTACGGACCCATCCTACCAAAACAGACATGTCTGTCTACGGACCCAGCCTACCAAACAGACATGTCTGTCTCACGGACCCAGCCTACAAACAGACATGTCTGTCTACGGACCCAGCCTACCAAACAGACATGTCTGTCTACGGACCCATCCTACCAAACAGACATGTCTGTCTACGGACCCAGCCTACCAAACAGACATGTCTGTCTACGGACCCAGCCTACCAAACAGACATGTCTGTCTACGGACCCAGCCTACCAAACAGACATGTCTGTCTACGGACCCAGCCTACCAAACAGACATGTCTGTCTACGGACCCAGCCTACCAAACAGATATGTCAGTCTACGGACCCAGCCTACCAAACAGACATGTCTGTCTACGGACCCAGCCTACCAAACAGACATGTCTGTCTACGGACCCATCCTACCAAACAGATATGTCTGTCTACGGACCCAGCCTACCAAACAGATATGTCTGTCTGTCCTACCAAACAGACATGTCTGTCTACGGACCCAGCCTACCAAACAGATATGTCTGTCTACGGACCCAGCCTACCAAACAGATATGTCTGTCTACGGACCCATCCTACCAAACAGACATGTCTGTCTACGGACCCATCCTACCAAACAGACATGTCTGTCTACGGACCCAGCCTACCAAACAGATATGTCTGTCTACGGACCCAGCCTACCAAACAGACATGTCTGTCTACGGACCCATCCTACCAAACAGGCATGTCTGTCTACGGACCCATCCTACCAAACAGGCATGTCTGTCTACGGACCCATCCTACCAAACAGACATGTCTGTCTACGGACCCATCCTACCAAACAGACATGTCTGTCTACGGACCCAGCCTACCAAACAGACATGTCTGTCTACGGACCCATCCTACCAAACAGGCATGTCTGTCTACGGACCCAGCCTACCAAACAGACATGTCTGTCTACGGACCCATCCCAGGCATGTCTGTCTACCCAGCCTACCAAACAGACATGTCTGTCTACGGACATGACATGTCTGTCTACGGACCCAGCCTACCAAACAGACATGTCTGTCTACGGACCCAGCCTACCAAACAGGCATGTCTGTCTACCCAGCCTACCAAACAGACATGTCTGTCTCACGGACCCAGCCTACCAAACAGACATGTCTGTCTACGGACCCATCCTACCAAACAGACATGTCTGTCTACGGACCCAGCCTACCAAACAGATATGTCTGTCTACGGACCCAGCCTACCAAACAGACATGTCTGTCTACGGACCCAGCCTACCAAACAGGCATGTCTGTCTACGGACCCAGCCTACCAAACAGACATGTCTGTCTACGGACCCATCCTACCAAACAGATATGTTTGTCTACGGACCCAGCCTACCAAACAGGCATGTCTGTCTACGGACCCATCCTACCAAACAGGCATGTCTGTCTACGGACCCAGCCTACCAAACAGATATGTCTGTCTACGGACCCAGCCTACCAAACAGACATGTCTGTCTACGGACCCAGCCTACCAAACAGACATGTCTGTCTACGGACCCAGCCTACCAAACAGGCATGTCTGTCTACGGACCCATCCTACCAAACAGACATGTCTGTCTACGGACCCAGCCTACCAAACAGACATGTCTGTCTACGGACCCAGCCTACCAAACAGACATGTCTGTCTACGGACCCAGCCTACCAAACAGATATGTCTGTCTACGGACCCATCCTACCAAACAGACATGTCTGTCTACGGACCCAGCCTACCAAACAGATATGTCTGTCTACGGACCCAGCCTACCAAACAGACATGTCTGTCTACGGACCCATCCTACCAAACAGACATGTCTGTCTCACGGACCCAGCCTACCAAACAGACATGTCTGTCTACGGACCCAGCCTACCAAACAGACATGTCTGTCTACGGACCCAGCCTACCAAACAGACATGTCTGTCTACGGACCCAGCCTACCAAACAGGCATGTCTGTCTACGGACCCAGCCTACCAAACAGACATGTCTGTCTACGGACCCATCCTACCAAACAGACATGTCTGTCTACGGACCCATCCTACCAAACAGACATGTCTGTCTACGGACCCAGCCTACCAAACAGATATGTCTGTCTACGGACCCATCCTACCAAACAGACATGTCTGTCTACGGACCCAGCCTACCAAACAGGCATGTCTGTCTACGGACCCAGCCTACCAAACAGACATGTCTGTCTACGGACCCAGCCTACCAAACAGGCATGTCTGTCTACGGACCCAGCCTACCAAACAGACATGTCTGTCTACGGACCCAGCCTACCAAACAGGCATGTCTGTCTACGGACCCATCCTACCAAACAGGCATGTCTGTCCTACGGACCCAGCCTACAAACAGACATGTCTGTCTACGGACCCAGCCTACCAAACAGGCATGTCTGTCTACGGACCCAGCCTACCAAACAGGCATGTCTGTCTACGGACCCAGCCTACCAAACAGACATGTCTGTCTACGGACCCAGCCTACCAAACAGGCATGTCTGTCTACGGACCCATCCTACCAAACAGGCATGTCTGTCTACGGACCCAGCCTACCAAACAGGCATGTCTGTCTACGGACCCATCCTACCAAACAGGCATGTCTGTCTACGGACCCAGCCTACCAAACAGGCATGTCTGTCTACGGACCCATCCTACCAAACAGGCATGTCTGTCTATGGACCCAGCCTACCAAACAGACATGTCTGTCTACGGACCCAGCCTACCAAACAGGCATGTCTGTCTACGGACCCAGCCTACCAAACAGGCATGTCTGTCTACGGACCCAGCCTACCAAACAGACATGTCTGTCTACGGACCCATCCTACCAAACAGACATGTCTGTCTACGGACCCAGCCTACCAAACAGACATGTCTGTCTACGGACCCATCCTACCAAACAGACATGTCTGTCTACGGACCCAGCCTACCAAACAGACATGTCTGTCTACGGACCCATCCTACCAAACAGACATGTCTGTCTACGGACCCAGCCTACCAAACAGACATGTCTGTCTACGGACCCAGCCTACCAAACAGACATGTCTGTCTACGGACCCAGCCTACCAAACAGACATGTCTGTCTACGGACCCAGCCTACCAAACAGACATGTCTGTCTACGGACCCAGCCTACCAAACAGACATGTCTGTCTACGGACCCAGCCTACCAAACAGGCATGTCTGTCTACGGACCCAGCCTACCAAACAGACATGTCTGTCTACGGACCCATCCTACCAAACAGACATGTCTGTCTACGGACCCATCCTACCAAACAGACATGTCTGTCTACGGACCCAGCCTACCAAACAGATATGTCTGTCTACGGACCCAGCCTACCAAACAGACATGTCTGTCTACGGACCCAGCCTACCAAACAGGCATGTCTGTCTACGGACCCAGCCTACCAAACAGACATGTCTGTCTACGGACCCATCCTACCAAACAGATATGTCTGTCTACGGACCCAGCCTACCAAACAGGCATGTCTGTCTACGGACCCATCCTACCAAACAGGCATGTCTGTCTACGGACCCAGCCTACCAAACAGATATGTCTGTCTACGGACCCAGCCTACCAAACAGACATGTCTGTCTACGGACCCAGCCTACCAAACAGACATGTCTGTCTACGGACCCAGCCTACCAAACAGGCATGTCTGTCTACGGACCCATCCTACCAAACAGACATGTCTGTCTACGGACCCAGCCTACCAAACAGGCATGTCTGTCTACGGACCCAGCCTACCAAACAGACATGTCTGTCTACGGACCCAGCCTACCAAACAGATATGTCTGTCTACGGACCCATCCTACCAAACAGACATGTCTGTCTACGGACCCAGCCTACCAAACAGATATGTCTGTCTACGGACCCAGCCTACCAAACAGACATGTCTGTCTACGGACCCATCCTACCAAACAGACATGTCTGTCTACGGACCCAGCCTACCAAACAGACATGTCTGTCTACGGACCCAGCCTACCAAACAGACATGTCTGTCTACGGACCCAGCCTACCAAACAGACATGTCTGTCTACGGACCCAGCCTACCAAACAGATATGTCTGTCTACGGACCCAGCCTACCAAACAGACATGTCTGTCTACGGACCCAGCCTACCAAACAGGCATGTCTGTCTACGGACCCAGCCTACCAAACAGACATGTCTGTCTACGGACCCATCCTACCAAACAGATATGTCTGTCTACGGACCCAGCCTACCAAACAGACATGTCTGTCTACGGACCCAGCCTACCAAACAGGCATGTCTGTCTACGGACCCAGCCTACCAAACAGACATGTCTGTCTACGGACCCAGCCTACCAAACAGACATGTCTGTCTACGGACCCAGCCTACCAAACAGACATGTCTGTCTACGGACCCATCCTACCAAACAGACATGTCTGTCTACGGACCCAGCCTACCAAACAGATATGTCTGTCTACGGACCCAGCCTACCAAACAGACATGTCTGTCTACGGACCCAGCCTACCAAACAGGCATGTCTGTCTACGGACCCAGCCTACCAAACAGACATGTCTGTCTACGGACCCATCCTACCAAACAGATATGTCTGTCTACGGACCCAGCCTACCAAACAGGCATGTCTGTCTACGGACCCATCCTACCAAACAGGCATGTCTGTCTACGGACCCAGCCTACCAAACAGATATGTCTGTCTACGGACCCAGCCTACCAAACAGACATGTCTGTCTACGGACCCAGCCTACCAAACAGACATGTCTGTCTCACGGACCCAGCCTACCAAACAGATATGTCTGTCTCACGGACCCAGCCTACCAAACAGATATGTCTGTCTACGGACCCATCCTACCAAACAGACATGTCTGTCTACGGACCCAGCCTACCAAACAGACATGTCTGTCTACGGACCCAGCCTACCAAACAGATATGTCTGTCTACGGACCCAGCCTACCAAACAGATATGTCTGTCTACGGACCCAGCCTACCAAACAGATATGTCTGTCTACGGACCCAGCCTACCAAACAGATATGTCTGTCTACGGACCCAGCCTACCAAACAGACATGTCTGTCTACGGACCCATCCTACCAAACAGACATGTCTGTCTACGGACCCAGCCTACCAAACAGATATGTCTGTCTACGGACCCAGCCTACCAAACAGGCATGTCTGTCTACGGACCCAGCCTACCAAACAGGCATGTCTGTCTACGGACCCAGCCTACCAAACAGGCATGTCTGTCTACGGACCCAGCCTACCAAACAGGCATGTCTGTCTACGGACCCAGCCTACCAAACAGGCATGTCTGTCTGGGACCCAGCCTACCAAACAGATATGTCTGTTCACGGACCCAGCCTACCAAACAGGCATGTCTGTCTACGGACCCAGCCTACCAAACAGACATGTCTGTCTACGGACCCAGCCTACCAAACAGACATGTCTGTCTACGGACCCAGCCTACCAAACAGACATGTCTGTCTACGGACCCAGCCTACCAAACAGACATGTCTGTCTACGGACCCATCCTACCAAACAGACATGTCTGTCTACGGACCCAGCCTACCAAACAGGCATGTCTGTCTACGGACCCAGCCTACCAAACAGGCATGTCTGTCTACGGACCCAGCCTACCAAACAGATATGTCTGTCTACGGACCCAGCCTACCAAACAGACATGTCTGTCTACGGACCCAGCCTACCAAACAGGCATGTCTGTCTACGGACCCAGCCTACCAAACAGGCATGTCTGTCTACGGACCCAGCCTACCAAACAGGCATGTCTGTCTACGGACCCAGCCTACCAAACAGGCATGTCTGTCTACGGACCCAGCCTACCAAACAGGCATGTCTGTCTACGGACCCAGCCTACCAAACAGGCATGTCTGTCTACGGACCCAGCCTACCAAACAGACATGTCTGTCTACGGACCCAGCCTACCAAACAGGCATGTCTGTCTACGGACCCAGCCTACCAAACAGGCATGTCTGTCTACGGACCCATCCTAGCAAACAGGCATGTCTAGCAGGTCAACAATTTACACTTTCCCTTTCACTTCTTTTTCCTGTTTTTCCTTTGTTTTTATACCCTTTTCCACTTTTAAGCCTGTGAGAACGTAACGTACAAACTAGTGTGGCGGGTCTAGAACAGGGGAGGAGCAGAACAGGAGAGGAACAAGAGAGGAGAGGAGCAGAACAGGAAAGGAAAGGGAGAGGACCAGAACAAGAAAGGACTAGAACAGGAGAGGAACAAGAGAGGACCAGAACAGGAGAGGAACAGAACAGGAGAGGACCAGAACAGGAGAGGACCAGAACAGGAGAGGAGCAGAACAGGAAAGGGAGAGGAGAGGACCAGAACAAGAGAGGACTAGAACAAGAGAGGACTAGAACAGGAGAGGACCAGAACAGGAGAGGAGCAGAACAGGAGAGGAGCAGGAGAGGAACAAGAGAGGAGAGGAGCAGAACAGGAGAAGAACAGGAGAGGAGAGGAGCAGAACAGGAGAAGAACAGGGGAGGAGAGGAGCAGAACAGGAAAGGAAAGGGAGAGAGGGGACCAGAACAAGAGAGGACTAGCACAGGAGGGGAACAGAACAGGAGAGGACCAGAACAGGAGAGGACCAGAACAGGAGAGGACCAGAACAGGAGAGGAGCAGAACAGGAGAGGACTAGAACAGAAGCAGAACAGGAGAGGAACAGGAGAGGACCAGAACAGGAGCAGAACAGGAGAGGAGCAGGAGAGGACCAGAACAGGAGCAGAACAGGAGAGGAGCAGGAGAGGGGAGGAGCAGAACAGGAGAAGAACAAGAGAGGAGAGGAGCAGAACAGGAAAGGAAAGGGAGAGGAGAGGACCAGAACAAGAGAGGACTAGAACAGGAGAGGAACAAGAGAGAACCAGGAGAGGAACAGAACAGGAGAGGAACAAGAGAGGACCAGAACAGGAGAGAAGTAGAACAGGAGAAGAACAGTAGAGGACCAGAACAAGAGAGGACCAGAACAAGAGAGGAACGAAAGAGGACCAGAACAAGAGAGGAACAGGAGAGGACCAGAACAGGAGAGGAGTAGAACAGAACATGACTAGAACAGGAGAGGAACAGAACAGGAGAGGAACAGGAGAGGGCCAGAACAGGAAAGGACCGGGACAGGAGAGGACCAGAACAAGAGAGGACCAGAACAGGAGAGGAACAAGAGAAGACCAGAACAAGAGAGAACCAGAACAAGAGAGGACCAGAACAGGAGAGGACCAGAACAGGAGAGGGGTAGAACATGAGAGGAACAGGAGAGGAGAGGAGCAGAACATGAGAGAACTAGAACAGTAGAGGACTAGGAGAGGACTAGAACAGGAGAGGAACAGGAGAGGAGAGGAGCAAAACATGAGAGGTCTATAAAAGAGAGGACTAGAACAGGAGAGGAGCAGAACAGGAGAGGACTGGAACAGGAGAGGAGAGGAGCAGAACAGGAGAGGACTAGAATAAGAGAGGACTAGAACAGGAGAGGACTAGAACAGGAGAGGGACAGGAGAGGACTAGAACAGGAGAGGACTACAAGAGGACTAGAACAGGAGAGGAACAGGAGAGGACTAGAACAGGAAAGGAGCAGAACAGGAGAGGACTAGAACAGGAGAGGACTAGAACAGGAAAGGAGCAGAACAGGAGAGGACTAGAACAGGGAGAGGGACTAGAACAGGAGAGGACTAGAACAGGAGAGGACTACGAGAGGACTAGAACAGGAGAGGAACAGGAGAGGACTAGAACAGGAGAGGAACAAGAGAGGACCAGAACAGGAGAGGAGCAGAACAAGAGAGGACCAGAACAGGAGAGGGACTACGAGAGGACTAGAACAGGAGGGGAGAACAGGAGAGGAGCAGAAGAAGAGAGGAACAGGAGAGAAACAGAACAGGAGAGGAGTAGAACAGGAGAGGAACAGGAGAGGAGAGGAGCAGAACAGGAGAGGAACAGGAGAGGACTAGAACAGGAGGGGAACAGGAGAAGGCCAGAACAGGAGAGGCCCAGGACAGGAGAGGAGAGGAGAGGCCCAGAACAAGAGAGGACCCGAACAGGAGAGGACTAGAATAAGAGAGGACTAGAACAGAAGAGGAACAGAACAGGAGAGGACTAGAACAGGAGAGGAACAGGAGAAGGCCAGAACAGGAGAGGCCCAGGACAGGAGAGGAGAGGAGAGGACCAGAACAAGAGAGGACCAGAACAGGAGAGGACTAGAACAAGAGAGGACCAGAACAGCAGAGGAACAAGAGAGGACAAGAACAGGAGAGGAACAGGAGAGAACCAGAACAGGAGAGGAGTAGAACAGGAGAGGAGTGGAACAGGAGAGGAGCAGAACAGGAGAGGAACAGGAGAGGCACAGGAGAGGTGAGGAGCAGAACAGGAGAGGACTAGAACAGGAGAGGACTAGGAGAGGACTAGAACAGGAGAGGAACAGGAGATGAGAGGAGCAGAACAGGAGAGGACTGGAACAGGAGAAGACTAGAACAGGAGAGGACTAGAACAGGAGAGGACTATGAGAGGACTAGAACAGGAGATGAACAGGAGAGGAGCAGAACAGGAGAGGACGATAAAAATAGAGGACTAGAACAGGAGAGGAACAGAACAGGAGAGGACTGGAACAGGAGAGGAGAGGAGCAGAACAGGAGAGGACTGGAACAGGAGAGGAGAGGAGCAGAACAGGAGAGGAACAGGAGAGGTGAGGAGCAGAACAGGAGAGGAACAGAACAGGAGAGGAACAGAACAGGAGAGGAACAGGAGAAGGCCAGAACAGGAGAGGCCCAGGACAGGAGAGGAGAAGAGAGGAGAGGACCAGAACAAGAGAGGACCAGAACAGGAGAGGAACAAGAGAGGACCAGAACAAGAGAGGACCAGAACAGGAGAGGGGTAGAACATGAGAGGAACAGGAGAGGAGAGGAGCAGAACATGAGAGAACTAGAACAGTAGAGGACTAGGAGAGGACTAGAACAGGAGAGGAACAGGAGAGGAGAGGAGCAGAACAGGAAAGGTCTATAAAAGAGAGGACTACAACAGGAGAGGAGCAGAACAGGAGAGGAGAGGAGCAGAACAGGAGAGGACTAGAATAAGAGAGGACTAGAACAGGAGAGGACTAGAACAGGAGAGGAACAGGAGAGGACTAGAACAGGAGAGGACTACGAGAGGACTAGAACAGGAGAGGAACAGGAGAGGACTAGAACAGGAGAGGACTAGAACAGGAAAGGAGCAGAACAGGAGAGGACTAGAACAGGAGAGGAGCAGAACAGGAAAGGAAAGGGAGAGAGGGGACCAGAACAAGAGAGGACTAGCACAGGAGGGGAACAGAACAGGAGAGGACCAGAACAGGAGAGGACCAGAACAGGAGAGGACCAGAACAGGAGAGGACCAGAACAGGAGCAGAACAGGAGAGGACTAGAACAGAAGCAGAACAGGAGAGGAACAGGAGAGGACCAGAACAGGAGCAGAACAGGAGAGGAGCAGGAGAGGACCAGAACAGGAGCAGAACAGGAGAGGAGCAGGAGAGGGGAGGAGCAGAACAGGAGAAGAACAAGAGAGGAGAGGAGCAGAACAGGAAAGGAAAGGGAGAGGAGAGGACGAGAACAAGAGAGGACTAGAACAGGAGAGGAACAAGAGAGAACCAGGAGAGGAACAGAACAGGAGAGGAACAAGAGAGGACCAGAACAGGAGAGAAGTAGAACAGGAGAAGAACAGTAGAGGACCAGAACAAGAGAGGACCAGAACAAGAGAGGAACGAAAGAGGACCAGAACAAGAGAGGAACAGGAGAGGACCAGAACAGGAGAGGAGTAGAACAGAACATGACTAGAACAGGAGAGGAACAGAACAGGAGAGGAACAGGAGAGGGCCAGAACAGGAAAGGACCGGGACAGGAGAGGACCAGAACAAGAGAGGACCAGAACAGGAGAGGAACAAGAGAAGACCAGAACAAGAGAGAACCAGAACAAGAGAGGACCAGAACAGGAGAGGACCAGAACAGGAGAGGGGTAGAACATGAGAGGAACAGGAGAGGAGAGGAGCAGAACATGAGAGAACTAGAACAGTAGAGGACTAGGAGAGGACTAGAACAGGAGAGGAACAGGAGAGGAGAGGAGCAAAACATGAGAGGTCTATAAAAGAGAGGACCAGAACAGGAGAGGAGCAGAACAGGAGAGGACTGGAACAGGAGAGGAGAGGAGCAGAACAGGAGAGGACTAGAATAAGAGAGGACTAGAACAGGAGAGGACTAGAACAGGAGAGGGACAGGAGAGGACTAGAACAGGAGAGGACTACGAGAGGACTAGAACAGGAGAGGAACAGGAGAGGACTAGAACAGGAAAGGAGCAGAACAGGAGAGGACTAGAACAGGAGAGGACTAGAACAGGAAAGGAGCAGAACAGGAGAGGACTAGAACAGGAGAGGACTAGAACAGGAGAGGACTAGAACAGGAGAGGACTACGTGAGGACTAGAACAGGAGAGGAACAGGAGAGGACTAGAACAGGAGAGGAACAAGAGAGGACCAGAACAGGAGAGGAGCAGAACAAGAGAGGACCAGAACAGGAGAGGACTACGAGAGGACTAGAACAGGAGGAGAACAGGAGAGGAGCAGAAGAAGAGAGGAACAGGAGAGAAACAGAACAGGAGAGGAGTAGAACAGGAGAGGAACAGGAGAGGAGAGGAGCAGAACAGGAGAGGAACAGGAGAGGACTAGAACAGGAGGGGAACAGGAGAAGGCCAGAACAGGAGAGGCCCAGGACAGGAGAGGAGAGGAGAGGCCCAGAACAAGAGAGGACCCGAACAGGAGAGGACTAGAATAAGAGAGGACTAGAACAGAAGAGGAACAGAACAGGAGAGGACCAGAACAGGAGAGGACCAGAACAGGAGCAGAACAGGAGAGGACTAGAACAGAAGCAGAACAGGAGAGGAACAGGAGAGGACCAGAACAGGAGCAGAACAGGAGAGGAGCAGGAGAGGGGAGGAGCAGAACAGGAGAAGAACAAGAGAGGAGAGGAGCAGAACAGGAAAGGAAAGGGAGAGGAGAGGACGAGAACAAGAGAGGACTAGAACAGGAGAGGAACAAGAGAGAACCAGGAGAGGAACAGAACAGGAGAGGAACAAGAGAGGACCAGAACAGGAGAGAAGTAGAACAGGAGAAGAACATTTTTGATGATGGTTTGGAGCGAGCGGTCGCATCTGCACTCGGTCCGCAGGTAGTATTACATTTCATTACATTTCATTATAGTACAACGGTTTGATTTGTCTAATCTTATCAATTTCTTCTTAGCTAGCTACACAGCCGTCTTTGTTTCATAGATAATTGCGTAATTATCGTATTTCGTCGTCCTAACGCAGTCTACACTGCCCTGCAGCTAGCCAGCTAGCTAACGTCCACCGTTAGCTAGTCCACCGTCTACCGATTAGCAGCACAACTATTACACTCAACTGAACGACTTGATTAGTGTAGTGTTAGCTAGCTACATAGTTGTCTTTGCTGTCTTCGTACCCAAGATAATTGTGTAGTTTAGAGTGTGTAGTTTTATGTCGTCCTTAACATAGGAGACTCTGCTAGCTAGCCAACGTCTACCGAACAGAACTTCTGCACTCAACAATCCGGTCGCATTTCGCTTCGCTCCACAGGTAGTATCACATTTTTCATTTCATTTCATTACAGTACAACGGCTTGATTTGTTTGATCGTAGCTAGCTACATAGCTAGCTACACAGCCGTCTTTGTATCAAAGATAATTGTGTAGTCTAGAGCGACTTCCTAGGTTAGTTAGCCAGCTATTGTCGTTCTTTTAACGCAACGTAACGTAATCAACACTGCTAGCTAGCCAGCTAGCCCCGAATAGCAGCACAGTAGAAACTATTACACTCAACGGAACGACTTGATTAGTGTAGTGTCAACAACGCAGCCAATGCCAACTAGCCTACTTAGTCAACAACGCAGCCTCTGCCAGCTAGCCTACTTCAGCAGTACTGTATCATTTTAATCATTTTAGTCAATAAGATTCTTGCTACGTAAGCTTAACTCTCTGAACACTCGTGACGTGTAGTCCACTTGTCATTCCAATCTCCTTTGCATTAGCGTAGCCTCTGTGTAGCCTGTCAACTATGTGTCTGTCTATCCCTGTTCTCTCCTCCTCTGCACAGACCATACAAACGCTCCACACCGCGGGCCGCGGCCACCCTAATCTGGTGGTCCCAGCGCGCACGACCCACGTGGAGTTCCAGGTCTCCGGTAGCCTCTGGAACTGCCGATCTGCGGCCAACAAGGCAGAGTTCATCTCCGCCTATGTCTCCCTCCAGTCCCTCGACTTCTTGGCACTGACGGAAACATGGATCACCACAGACAACACTGCTACTCCTACTGCTCTCTCTTCGTCTGCCCACGTGTTCTCGCACACCCCGAGAGCTTCTGGTCAGCGGGGTGGTGGCACCGGGATCCTCATCTCTCCCAAGTGGTCATTCTCTCTTCTCCCCTTACCCATCTGTCTATCGCCTCCTTTGAATTCCATGCTGTCACAGTTACCAGCCCTTTCAAGCTTAACATCCTTATCATTTATCGCCCTCCAGGTTCCTCGGAGAGTTCATCAATGAGCTTGATGCCTTGATAAGCTCCTTTCCTGAGGACGGCTCACCTCTCACAGTTCTGGGCGACTTTAACCTCCCCACGCCTACCTTTGACTCATTCCTCTCTGCCTCCTTTTTTCCACTCCTCTCCTCTTTTGACCTCACCCTCTCACCTTCCCCCCTACTCACAAGGCAGGAAATACGCTCGACCTCATCTTTACTAGATGCTGTTCTTCCACTAACCTCGTTGCAACTCCTCCAAGTCTCTGACCACTACCTTGTATCCTTTTCCCTCTCGCTCTCATCCAACACTTCCCACACTGCCCCTACTCGGATGGTATCGCGCCGTCCCAACCTTCGCTTCTCCCGCTACTCTCTCCTCTTCCATCCTATCATCTCTTCCTCTGCTCAAACCTTCTCCAACCTATCTCCTGATTCTGCCTCCTCAACCCTCCTCTCCTCCCTTTCTGCATCCTTTGACTCTCTATGTCCCCTATCCTCCAGGCCGGCTCGGTCCTCCCTCCCGCTCCGTGGCTCGACGACTCATTGCGAGCTCACAGAACAGGGCTCCGGGCAGCCGAGCGGAAATGGAGGAAAACCCGCCTCCCTGCGGACCTGACATCCTTTCACTCCCTCCTCTCTACATTTTCCTCTTCTCTCTCTGCTGCTAAAGCCACTTTCTACCACTCTAAATTCCAAGCATCTGCCTCTAACCCTAGGAAGCTCTTTGCAACCTTCTCCTCCCTCCTGAATCCTCCTCCCCTCCCCCCTCCTCCCTCTCTGCAGATGACTTCGTCAACCATTTTGAAAAGAAGGTCGACGACATCCGATCCTCGCTTGCTAAGTCAAACGACACCGCTGGTTCTGCTCACACTGCCCTACCCTGTGCTCTGACCTCTTTCTCCCTCTCTCTCCAGATGAAATCTCGCGTCTTGTGACGGCCGGTCCGCCCCTACAACCTGCCCGCTGACCCTATCCCCTCCTCTCTTCTCCAGACCATTTCCGGAGACCTCCTCCCTTACCTCACCTCGCTCATCAACTCATCCCTGACCGCTGGCTACGTCCCTTCCGTCTTCAAGAGAGCGAGAGTTGCACCCCTTCTGAAAAACCTACACTCGATCCCTCCGATGTCAACAACTACAGACCAGTATCCCTTCTTTCTTTTCTCTCCAAAACTCTTGAACGTGCCGTCCTGGCCAGCTCTCCCGCTATCTCTCAGAATGACCTTCTTGATCCAAATCAGTCAGGTTTCAAGACTAGTCATTCAACTGAGACTGCTCTTCTCTGTATCACGGAGGCGCTCCGCACTGCTAAAGCTAACTCTCTCTCCTCTGCTCTCATCCTTCTAGACCTATCGGCTGCCTTCGATACTGTGAACCATCAGATCCTCCTCTCCACCCTCTCCGAGTTGGGCATCTCCGGCGCGGCCCACGCTTGGATTGCGTCCTACCTGACAGGTCGCTCCTACCAGGTGGCGTGGCGAGAACCGTCCTCCACACCACGTGCTCACCACTGGTGTCCCCAGGGCTCTGTTCTAGGCCCTCTCCTATTCTCGCTATACACCAAGTCACTTGGCTCTGTCATAACCTCACATGGTCTCTCCTATCATTGCTATGCAGACGACACACAATTAATCTTCTCCTTTCCCCCTTCTGATGACCAGGTGGCGAATCGCATCTCTGCATGTCTGGCAGACATATCCGTGTGGATGACGGATCACCACCTCAAGCTGAACCTCGGCAAGACGGAACTGCTCTTCCTCCCGGGAAGGACTGCCCGCTCCATGATCTCGCCATCACGGTTGACAACTCCATTGTGTCCTCCTCCCAGAGCGCTAAGAACCTTGGCGTGATCCTGGACAACACCCTGTCGTTCTCAACTAACATCAAGGCGGTGGCCCGTTCCTGTAGGTTCATGCTCTACAACATCCGCAGAGCACGACCCTGCCTCACACAGGAAGCGGCGCAGGTCCTAATCCAGGCACTTGTCATCTCCCGTCTGGATTACTGCAACTCGCTGTTGGCTGGGCTCCCTGCCTGTGCCATTAAACCCCTACAACTCATCCAGAACGCCGCAGCCCGTCTGGTGTTCAACCTTCCCAAGTTCTCTCACGTCACCCCGCTCCTCCGCTCCCTCCACTGGCTTCCAGTTGAAGCTCGCATCCGCTACAAGACCATGGTGCTTGCCACGGAGCTGTGAGGGGAACGGCACCTCAGTACCTCCAGGCTCTGATCAGGCCCTACACCCAAACAAGGGCACTGCGTTCATCCACCTCTGGCCTGCTCGCCTCCCTACCACTGAGGAAGTACAGTTCCCGCTCAGCCCAGTCAAACTGTTCGCTGCTCTGGCCCCCCAATGGTGGAACAAACTCCCTCACGACGCCAGGACAGCGGAGTCAATCACCACCTTCCGGAGACACCTGAAACCCCACCTCTTTAAGGAATACCTAGGATAGGATAAAGTAATCCCTCTCACCCCCCCTCCCCCTGAAAAGATTTAGATGCACTACTGTTCCACTGGAGGTCATAAGGTGAATGCACCAATTTGTAAGTCGCTCTGGATAAGAGCGTCTGCTAAATGACTTAAATGTAAATGTAAATGTAACAGTAGAGGACCAGAACAAGAGAGGACCAGAACAAGAGAGGAACGAAAGAGGACCAGAACAAGAGAGGAACAGGAGAGGACCAGAACAGGAGAGGAGTAGAACAGAACATGACTAGAACAGGAGAGGAACAGAACAGGAGAGGTACAGGAGAGGGCCAGAACAGGAAAGGACCGGGACAGGAGAGGACCAGAACAAGAGAGGACCAGAACAGGAGAGGAACAAGAGAAGACCAGAACAAGAGAGAACCAGAACAAGAGAGGACCAGAACAGGAGAGGACCAGAACAGGAGAGGGGTAGAACATGAGAGGAACAGGAGAGGAGAGGAGCAGAACATGAGAGAACTAGAACAGTAGAGGACTAGGAGAGGACTAGAACAGGAGAGGAACAGGAGAGGAGAGGAGCAAAACATGAGAGGTCTATAAAAGAGAGGACTAGAACAGGAGAGGAGCAGAACAGGAGAGGACTGGAACAGGAGAGGAGAGGAGCAGAACAGGAGAGGACTAGAATAAGAGAGGACTAGAACAGGAGAGGACTAGAACAGGAGAGGGACAGGAGAGGACTAGAACAGGAGAGGACTACGAGAGGACTAGAACAGGAGAGGAACAGGAGAGGACTAGAACAGGAAAGGAGCAGAACAGGAGAGGACTAGAACAGGAGAGGACTAGAACAGGAAAGGAGCAGAACAGGAGAGGACTAGAACAGGAGAGGACTAGAACAGGAGAGGACTAGAACAGGAGAGGACTACGAGAGGACTAGAACAGGAGAGGAACAGGAGAGGACTAGAACAGGAGAGGAACAAGAGAGGACCAGAACAGGAGAGGAGCAGAACAAGAGAGGACCAGAACAGGAGAGGACTACGAGAGGACTAGAACAGGAGGAGAACAGGAGAGGAGCAGAAGAAGAGAGGAACAGGAGAGAAACAGAACAGGAGAGGAGTAGAACAGGAGAGGAACAGGAGAGGAGAGGAGCAGAACAGGAGAGGAACAGGAGAGGACTAGAACAGGAGGGGAACAGGAGAAGGCCAGAACAGGAGAGGCCCAGGACAGGAGAGGAGAGGAGAGGCCCAGAACAAGAGAGGACCCGAACAGGAGAGGACTAGAATAAGAGAGGACTAGAACAGAAGAGGAACAGAACAGGAGAGGACTAGAACAGGAGAGGAACAGGAGAAGGCCAGAACAGGAGAGGCCCAGGACAGGAGAGGAGAGGAGAGGACCAGAACAAGAGAGGACCAGAACAGGAGAGGACTAGAACAAGAGAGGACCAGAACAGCAGAGGAACAAGAGAGGACAAGAACAGGAGTGGAACAGGAGAGGAGCAGAACAGGAGAGGAACAGGAGAGGCACAGGAGAGGTGAGGAGCAGAACAGGAGAGGACTAGAACAGGAGAGGACTAGGAGAGGATTAGAACAGGAGAGGAACAGGAGATGAGAGGAGCAGAACAGGAGAGGACTGGAACAGGAGAGGACTAGAACAGGAGAGGACTAGAACAGGAGAGGTCTGAGAGGACTAGAACAGGAGATGAACAGGAGAGGAGCAGAACAGGAGAGGACGATAAAAATAGAGGACTAGAACAGGAGAGGAACAGAACAGGAGAGGACTGGAACAGGAGAGGAGAGGAGCAGAACAGGAGAGGACTGGAACAGGAGAGGAGCAGAACAGGAGAGGAACAGGAGAGGTGAGGAGCAGAACAGGAGAGGAACAGAACAGGAGAGGAACAGAACAGGAGAGGAACAGGAGAAGGCCAGAACAGGAGAGGCCCAGGACAGGAGAGGAGAAGAGAGGAGAGGACCAGAACAAGAGAGGACCAGAACAGGAGAGGAACAAGAGAGGACCAGAACAAGAGAGGACCAGAACAGGAGAGGGGTAGAACATGAGAGGAACAGGAGAGGAGAGGAGCAGAACATGAGAGAACTAGAACAGTAGAGGACTAGGAGAGGACTAGAACAGGAGAGGAACAGGAGAGGAGAGGAGCAGAACAGGAAAGGTCTATAAAAGAGAGGACTAAAACAGGAGAGGAGCAGAACAGGAGAGGAGAGGAGCAGAACAGGAGAGGACTAGAATAAGAGAGGACTAGAACAGGAGAGGACTAGAACAGGAGAGGAACAGGAGAGGACTAGAACAGGAGAGGACTACGAGAGGACTAGAACAGGAGAGGAACAGGAGAGGACTAGAACAGGAGAGGACTAGAACAGGAAAGGAGCAGAACAGGAGAGGACTAGAACAGGAGAGGACTAGAACAGGAAAGGAGCAGAACAGGAGAGGCCTAGAACAGGAGAGGACTAGAACAGGAGAGGACTAGAACAGGAGAGGGACAGGAGAGGACTAGAACAGGAGAGGAACAAGAGAGGCCCAGAACAGGAGAGGAGCAGAACAAGAGAGGACCAGAACAGGAGAGGACTACGAGAGGACTAGAACAGGAGAGGAACAGGAGAGGAGCAGAAGAAGAGAGGAACAGGAGAGAAACAGAACAGGAGAGGAGTAGAACAGGAGAGGAACAGGAGAGGAGATGAGCAGAACAGGAGAGGAACAGGAGAGGACTAGAACAGGAGAGGAAGAAGAGAAGGCCAGAACAGGAGAGGCCCAGGACAGGAGAGGAGAGGAGAGGACCAGAACAAGAGAGGACCAGAACAGATGAGGACTAGAATAAGAGAGGACTAGAACAGGAGAGGAACAGAACAGGAGAGGACTAGAACAGGAGAGGTACAGGAGAGGAGCAGAACAAGAGAGGACCAGAACAGCAGAGGAACAAGAGAGGACAAGAACAGGAGAGGAACAGGAGAGGACCAGAACAGGAGAGGAGTAGAACAGGAGAGGAGCAGAACAGGAGAGGAACAGGAGAGGAGCAGAACAGGAGAGGAACAGGAGAGGTGAGGAGCAGAACAGGAGAGGACCAGGACAGGAGAGGAGCAGAACAGGAGAGGGACAGGAGAAGGCCAGAACAGGAGAGGCCCAGGACAGGAGAGGAGAGAACCAGAACAAGAGAGGACCAGAACAGGAGAGGAACAAGAGAGGACCAGAACAGGAGAGGAACAGGAGAGGACCAGAACAGGAGAGGACCAGAACAGGAGAGGAACAAGAGAGGAGAGGACTAGGAGAGGACTAGAACAGGAGAGGACTAGGAGAGGACTAGAACAGGAGAGGAACAGGAGATGAGAGGAGCAGAACAGGAGAGGACTATAACAGGAGAGGACTAGAACAGGAGAGGTCTATGAGAGGACTAGAACAGGAGAGGCACAGGAGAGGAGCAGAACAGGAGAGGACAATAAAAATAGAGGGCTAGAACAGGAGAGGAACAGAACAGGAGAGGACTGGAACAGGAGAGGAGAGGAGCAGAACAGGAGAGGACTGCTCTTCCTCCCGGGGAAGGACTGCCCGTTCCATGATCTCGCCATCACGGTTGACAACTCCATTGTGTCCTCGTCCCAGAGCGCTAAGAACCTTGGCGTGATCCTGGACAACACCCTGTCGTTCTCAAATAACATCAAGGCGGTGGCCCGTTCCTGTAGGTTCATGCTCTACAACATCCGCAGAGTACGACCCTGCCTCACACAGGAAGCGGCGCAGGTCCTAATCCAGGCACTTGTCATCTCCCGTCTGGATTACTGCAACTCGCTGTTGGCTGGGCTCCCTGCCTGTGCCATTAAACCCCTACAACTCATCCAGAACGCCGCAGCCCGTCTGGTGTTCAACCTTCCCAAGTTCTCTCACGTCACCCCGCTCCTCCGCACTCTCCACTGGCTTCCAGTTGAAGCTCGCATCCACTACAAGACCATGGTGCTTGCCTACGGAGCTGTGAGGGGAACGGCACCTCAGTACCTCCAGGCTCTGATCAGGCCCTACACCCAAACAAGGGCACTGCGTTCATCCACCTCTGGCCTGCTCGCCTCCCTACCACTGAGGAAGTACAGTTCCCGCTCAGCCCAGTCAAAACTGTTCGCTGCTCTGGCCCCCCAATGGTGGAACAAACTCCCTCACGACGCCAGGACAGCGGAGTCAATCACCACCTTCCGGAGACACCTGAAACCCCACCTCTTTAAGGAATACCTAGGATAGGATAAAGTAATCCTTCTCATCCCCCCCCCTTAAAAGACCTAGATGCACTATTGTAAAGTGGCTGTTCCACTGGATGTCATAAGGTGAAAGCACCAATTTGTAAGTCGCTCTGGATAAGAGCGTCTGCTAAATGACTTAAATGTAAATGTATGTTAAATGACTGGAACAGGAGAGGAGAGGAGCAGAACAGGAGAGGAACAGGAGAGGTGAGGAGCAGAACAGGAGAGGAACAGAACAGGAGAGGAACAGAACAGGAGAGGAACAGGAGAAGGCCAGAACAGGAGAGGCCCAGGACAGGAGAGGAGAGGAGAGGACCAGAACAAGAGAGGACCAGAACAGGAGAGGCACAAGAGAGGACCAGAACAGGAGAGGAACAGGAGAGGACCAGAACAGGAGAGGAGAGGAGCAGAACATGAGAGGACTAGAACAGGAGAGGACTAGGAGAGGACTAGAACAGGAGAGGAACAGGAGAGGACTGGAATAGGAGAGGACTAGAACAGGAGAGGACTAGAACAGGAGAGGACTATGAGAGGACTAGAACAGGAGAGGAACAGGAGAGGACTAGAACAGGAGAGGAACAGGAGAGGAGCAGAACAGGAGAGGACGATAAAAATAGAGGACTAGAACAGGAGAGGGACAGAACAGGAGAGGACTGGAACAGGAGAGGACTAGAACAGGAGAGGACTAGGAGAGGACTAGAACAGGAGAGGAACAGGAGAGGACTGGAATAGGAGAGGACTAGAACAGGAGAGGACTAGAACAGGAGAGGACTATGAGAGGACTAGAACAGGAGAGGAACAGGAGATTACTAGAACAGGAGAGGAACAGGAGAGGAGCAGAACAGGAGAGGACGATAAAAATAGAGGACTAGAACAGGAGAGGAACAGAACAGGAGAGGACTGGAACAGGAGAGGAGAGGAGCAGAACAGGAGAGGACTGGAACAGGAGAGGAGAGGAGCAGAACAGGAGAGGACTAGAACAGGAGAGGAGAGGAGCAGATCAGGAGAGGACTAGAACAGGAGAGGACTGGAACAGGAGAGGAGAGGAGCAGATCAGGAGAGGAGAGGAGCAGAACATGAGAGGACTAGAACAGGAGAGGAGAGGAGCAGATCAGGAGAGGAGAGGAGCAGAACAGGAGAGGACTAGAACAGGAGAGGACTAGAACAGGAGAGGAATACGAGAGGACTAGAACAGGAGAGGAACAGGAGAGGACTAGAACAGGAGAGGAACAAGAGAGGACCAGAACAGGAGAGGAGCAGAACAAGAGAGGACCAGAACAGGAGAGGACTACGAGAGGACTAGAACAGGAGAGGAACAGGAGAGGAGCAGAAGAAGAGAGGAACAGGAGAGAAACAGAACAGGAGAGGAGTAGAACAGGAGAGGAACAGGAGAGGGGAGGAGCAGAACAGGAGAGGAACAGGAGAGGACTAGAACAGGAGAGGAACAGGAGAAGGCCAGAACAGGAGAGGCCCAGGACAGGAGAGGAGAGGAGAGGACCAGAACAAGAGAGGACCTGAACAGGAGAGGACTAGAATAAGAGAGGACTAGAACAGGAGAGGAACAGAACAGGAGAGGACTAGAACAGGAGAGGAACAGGAGAGGAGCAGAACAAGAGAGGACCAGAACAGCAGAGGAACAAGAGAGGACAAGAACAGGAGAGGAACAGGAGAGGACCAGAACAGGAGAGGAGTAGAACAGGAGAGGAGTAGAACAGGAGAGGAGCAGAACAGGAGAGGAACAGGAGAGGACTAGAACAGGAGAGGAACAGGGAGGTGAGGAGCAGAACAGGAGAGGACCAGAACAGGAGAGGAACAGAACAGGAGAGGGACAGGAGAAGGCCAGAACAGGAGAGGAACAGAAGAGGACCAGAACAGGAGAGGAGTAGAACAGGAGAGGGGTAGAACAGGAGATGAGCAGAACAGGAGAGGAACAGGAGAGGACTAGAACAGGAGAGGAACAGGGAGGTGAGGAGGAGAACAGGTGAGGACCAGAACAGGAGAGGACCAGAATAGGAGAGGGACAGGAGAAGGCCAGAACAGGAGAGGCCCAGGAGAGGAGAGGAGAGGCCCAGAACAAGAGAGGACCAGAACAGGAGAGGAACAAGAGAGGACCAGAACAGGAGAGGAACAGGAGAGGACCAGAACAGGAGAGGACCAGAACAGGAGAGGACTGGAATAGGAGAGGACCAGAACAGGAGAGGAACAAGAGAGGAGAGGAGCAGAACATGAGAGGACTAGAACAGGAGAGGACAAGAACAGGAGAGGAACAGGAGAGGACTGGAACAGGAGAGGAACAGGAGATGAGAGGAGCAGAACAGGAGAGGACTAGAACAGGAGAGGACTAGAACAGGAGAGGTCTATGAGAGGACTAGAACAGGAGAGGAACAGGAGAGGAGCAGAACAGGAGAGGACGATAAAAATAGAGGGCTAGAACAGGAGAGGACCAGAACAGGAGAGGACTGGAACAGGAGAGGAGAGGAGCAGAACAGGAGAGGACTGGAACAGGAGAGGAGAGGAGCAGAACAGGAGAGGAACAGGAGAGGTGAGGAGCAGAACAGGAGAGGAACAGAACAGGAGAGGAACAGAACAGGAGAGGAACAGGAGAAGGCCAGAACAGGAGAGGCCCAGGACAGGAGAGGAGAGGAGAGGACCAGAACAAGAGAGGACCAGAACAGGAGAGGAACAAGAGAGGACCAGAACAGGAGAGGAACAGGAGAGGACCAGAACAGGAGAGGACCAGAACAGGAGAGGAACAAGAGAGGAGAGAAGCAGAACATGAGAGGACTAGAACAGGAGAGGACTAGGAGAGGACTAGAACAGGAGAGGAACAGGAGAGGACTGGAACAGGAGAGGACTAGAACAGGAGAGGACTAGAAGAGGAGAGGACTATGAGAGGACTAGAACAGGAGAGGAACAGGAGAGGACTAGAACAGGAGAGGAACAGGAGAGGAGCAGAACAGGAGAGGACGATAAAAATAGAGGACTAGAACAGGAGAGGAACAGAACAGGAGAGGACTGGAACAGGAGAGGAGAGGAGCAGAACAGGAGAGGACTGGAACAGGAGAGGAGAGGAGCAGAACAGGAGAGGACTAGAACAGGAGAGGAGAGGAGCAGATCAGGAGAGGACTAGAACAGGAGAGGACTGGAACAGGAAAGGAACAAGAGAGGACCAGAACAGGAGAGGAGCAGAAAAAGAGAGGACCAGAACAGGAGAGGACTACGAGAGGACTAGAACAGGAGAGGAACAGGAGAGGAGCAGAAGAAGAGAGGAACAGGAGAGAAACAGAACAGGAGAGGAGTAGAACAGGAGAGGAACATGAGAGGGGAGGAGCAGAACAGGAGAGGAACAGGAGAGGACTAGAACAGGAGAGGAACAGGAGAAGGCCAGAACAGGAGAGGCCCAGGACAGGAGAGGAGAGGAGAGGAGAGGACCAGAACAAGAGAGGACCTGAACAGGAGAGGACTAGAATAAGAGAGGACTAGAACAGGAGAGGAACAGAACAGGAGAGGACTAGAACAGGAGAGGAACAGGAGAGGAGCAGAACAAGAGAGGACCAGAACAGCAGAGGAACAAGAGAGGACAAGAACAGGAGAGGAACAGGAGAGGACCAGAACAGGAGAGGAGTAGAACAGGAGAGGAGTAGAACAGGAGAGGAGCAGAACAGGAGAGGAACAGGAGAGGACTAGAACAGGAGAGGAACAGGGAGGTGAGGAGCAGAACAGGAGAGGACCAGAACAGGAGAGGAACAGAACAGGAGAGGGACAGGAGAAGGCCAGAACAGGAGAGGAACAGAAGAGGACCAGAACAGGAGAGGAGTAGAACAGGAGAGGAGTAGAACAGGAGATGAGCAGAACAGGAGAGGAACAGGAGAGGACTAGAACAGGAGAGGCACAGGGAGGTGAGGAGGAGAACAGGTGAGGACCAGAACAGGAGAGGACCAGAATATGAGAGGGACAGGAGAAGGCCAGAACAGGAGAGGCCCAGGACAGGAGAGGAGAGGACCAGAACAAGAGAGGACCAGAACAGGAGAGGAACAAGAGAGGACCAGAACAGGAGAGGAACAGGAGAGGACCAGAACAGGAGAGGACCAGAACAGGAGAGGACTGGAATAGGAGAGGACCAGAACAGGAGAGGAACAAGAGAGGAGAGGAGCAGAACATGAGAGGACTAGAACAGGAGAGGACTAGAACAGGAGAGGAACAGGAGAGGACTGGAACAGGAGAGGAACAGGAGATGAGAGGAGCAGAACAGGAGAGGACTAGAACAGGAGAGGACTAGAACAGGAGAGGTCTATGAGAGGACTAGAACAGGAGAGGAACAGGAGAGGAGCAGAACAGGAGAGGACGATAAAAATAGAGGGCTAGAACAGGAGAGGACCAGAACAGGAGAGGACTGGAACAGGAGAGGAGAGGAGCAGAACAGGAGAGGACTGGAACAGGAGAGGAGAGGAGCAGAACAGGAGAGGAACAGGAGAGGTGAGGAGCAGAACAGGAGAGGAACAGAACAGGAGAGGAACAGAACAGGAGAGGAACAGGA
>NW_027038131.1:10000-26295 GCF_034236695.1 Oncorhynchus nerka | reverse complement strand
CTATTATCTATCCTTTACCCCTACCTACAGTATACTGCTGTTACTGTCTATTATCTATCCTTTACCCCTACCTACAGTATACTGCTGTTACTGTCTATTATCTATCCTTTACCCCTACCTACAGTATACTGCTGTTACTGTCTATTATCTATCCTTTACCCCTACCTACAGTATACTGCTGTTACTGTCTATTATCTATCCTTTACTCCCTACCTACAGTATACTGCTGTTACTGTCTATTATCTATCCTTTACCCCTACCTACAGTACACTGCTGTTACTGTCTATTATCTATCCTTTACCCCTACCTACAGTATACTGCTGCTACTGTCTATTATCTATCCTTACTCCCTACCTACAGTATACTGCTGCTAATGTCTATTATCTATCCTTACTCCCTACCTACAGTATACTGCTGTTACTGTCTATTATCTATCCTTTACCCCTACCTACAGTATACTGCTGTTACTGTCTATTATCTATCCTTTACCCTACCTACAGTATACTGCTGTTACTGTCTATTATCTATCCTTTACCCCTACCTACAGTATACTGCTGTTACTGTCTATTATCTATCCTTTACCCCTACCTACAGTATACTGCTGTTACTGTCTATTATCTACCTGTATGTACATACTGTATATACCTCAATTACCTCGTACCCCTGTATATGACTCAGTACGGGTACCCTGTTAATAGCCAAGTTATTACCTAGTACCCCTGCACATTGACTCGGTACTGGTACCCTGTGTATATAGCCAAGTTATTACCTGGTACCCCTGGACATTGACTCAGTACTGGTACCCCGTGTATATAACCATGTTATTACCTCGTACCCCGTGTATATAGCCATGTTATTACCTGGTACCCCTGTATATGACTCAGTACTGGTACCCCGTGTATATAACCATGTTATTACCTCGTACCCCTGGACATTGACTCAGTACTGGTACCCCGTGTATATAACCATGTTATTACCTCGTACCCCTGGACATTGACTCAGTACTGGTACCCCGTGTATATAACCATGTTATTACCTCGTACCCCTGGACATTGACTCAGTACTGGTACCCTGTGTATATAGCCAAGTTATTACCTCATACCCCTGCACATTGGATCTTCAGTACTGGTACCGTAGAAAACTAGTTATTACCTCGCACTCTGACATTGACTCAGTACTGGTACCGTGTATATAGCCAAGTTATTACCTCATACCCCTGGACATTGACTCAGTACTGGTACCCCGTGTATATAGCCATGTTATTACCTGGTACCCCGTGTATATAGCCATGTTATACACTCATTGTGTATTATAACTTGTATTATTTGTCTAATTTCTTTCTCTCTGCATTGTTGTCCACATATCAACATTTTGAGCCTGTTTCTCAGTTATATTATTTGTATTACAAGTGTAACTAAATTATTAAATAAAATCAAATGTTATTTTTCATATGCTTCGTAAAACAGACTAAGTAAGCATTTCACTGTTATTCTACACCTGTTGTTTTACGAAGCATGTGAGGAATACATTTGGTTGTAAAATGAGATCTGTATTTAATTTTCAATATGTCATTATTAAGGGGGTATTGTGTGTGTGTGTGTGTGTGTGTGTGTGTGTGTGTATATGGGTGAGATTTAAAATAAAATCTATGTAAATCAATGTTGAAGTCAGGCTGTAAAACAACAAAATGTGGAATAAGTCAAAACAGGTACGAATATTTTGTGAAGACCCCATGTTTGTAAGCGAAACACCGGTATTTGACTGGCATCTGCTGGTCCAAACAGGAAGACGCTCCAGAGCGGCGCTCATTGGCTGTTGCCATGACATCGCTTCGTTGGATATGCGGATTGAGGAGTGAAGCATTCTGGGATATTGACACAAATTTGCAGCGATGCTTTGGTGAAGATTTACTCAAGACTAAAACACTCTACAAAAATGAAGGTATTGTTGCCTAGAAACAACACGGTATAGTTATATGAATATCTGTATATACTTCCTTAAACCGGGTATTTCAATTATCTACGCGTTTATATTTTTGGTTGTGGTGTCCCCGAACCCAAATCATTGCTAATGTTAGCTGGCTAGCTAGCTAACGTTACCAGTAAGGCTACTTCTTGGCTAACTAATCATTTGCGCCAAGTCAAACCACCTGTTAGAACTATCTCCCTTTATTGGGACGGGGTTGTTGGTAGCGAACTTGAGTGGGGAAAATATAGCGATAAGAGGACGTACCTGTACGGTGGAGTCGGGATTCGTACCCAGGCTGAGGGTGGTTGTATGTTTGTAGACCAGGAGTTTCTGTATATCCTCTTCCCCTCTGATTTGAACTGAAACAGGCGGGGAGAACGCTCTATTGTTTCTACTGATGATAAGCTCTTTAACGTTACCCACTAGACCAAATGATTCCTTCTCTCTCTCTCCCTCTCTGTCTCGCTCTCTCTCTCTGTCTCTCTCGCTCTCTCTGTCTCTCTCTCGCTCTCTCTCTCTCCCTCTCTCCCTCTCTCTCTCTGTCTCTCTACCCTCTCTCTGTCTCTCCCTCTCTCTCTCTGTCTCTCTCTCTCCCTGCAGCGTGTTTTCACCCTCACAGACAGAGCTTGGTTGGGGTCCTGTCTCCAGTACAAATGGCAGAAGACCCTGGGGAACTACATCGCTGTCGCAGGGTGAGTTGTTGCTCTGATGGTTGTCAGGTCTTCATCATACATGTTATTATGGTGTAAAACTCCTGGTCCAGGGGGTTTAGTGCAGGTCTTCATCATACATGTTATTATGGTGTAAAACTCCTGGTCCAGGGGGTTTAGTGCAGGTCTTCATCATACATGTTATTATGGTGTAAAACTCCTGGTCCAGGGGGTTTAGTGCAGGTCTTCATCATACATGTTATTATGGTGTAAAACTCCTGGTCCAGGGGGTTTAGTGCAGGTCTTCATCATACATGTTATTATGGTGTAAAACTCCTGGTCCAGGGGGTTTAGTGCAGGTCTTCATCATACATGTTATTATGGTGTAAAACTCCTGGTCCAGGGGTTTAGTTGCAGGTCTTCATCATACATGTTATTATGGTGTAAAACTCCTGGTCCAGGGGGTTTAGTGCAGGTCTTCATCATACATGTTATTATGGTGTAAAACTCCTGGTCCAGGGGGTTTAGTGCAGGTCTTCATCATACATGTTATTATGGTGTAAAACTCCTGGTCCAGGGCGTTTAGTGCAGGTCTTCATCATACATGTTATTATGGTGTAAAACTCCTGGTCCAGGGGGTTTAGTG
This sequence comes from Oncorhynchus nerka, assembly GCF_034236695.1. Lineage (NCBI taxonomy): Eukaryota > Metazoa > Chordata > Actinopteri > Salmoniformes > Salmonidae > Oncorhynchus > Oncorhynchus nerka. Next base: position 23,031 of record NW_027038131.1, on the reverse strand, counting down.
CAGGTCTTCATCATACATGTTATTATGGTGTAAAACTCCTGGTCCAGGGGGTTTAGTGCAGGTCTTCATCATACATGTTATTATCATTTACATTTTACATTTAAGTCATTTAGCAGACGCTCTTATCCAGAGCGACTTACAAATTGGTGCTTTCACCTTATGACATCCAGTGGAACAGCCACTTTACAATAGTGCATCTAGGTCTTTTAAGGGGAGGGGGAGAAGGATTACTTTATCCTATCCTAGGTATTCCTTAAAGAGGTGGGGTTTCAGGTGTCTCCGGAAGGTGGTGATTGACTCCGCTGTCCTGGCGTCGTGAGGGAGTTTGTTCCACCATTGGGGGGCCAGAGCAGCGAACAGTTTTGACTGGGCTGAGCGGGAACTGTACTTCCTCAGTGGTAGGGAGGCGAGCAGGCCAGAGGTGGATGAACGCAGTGCCCTTGTTTGGGTGTAGGGCCTGATCAGAGCCTGGAGGTACTGAGGTGCCGTCTCCCTCACAGCTCCGTAGGCAAGCACCATGGTCTTGTAGCGGATGCGAGCTTCAACTGGAAGCCAGTGGAGAGAGCGGAGGAGCGGGGTGACGTGAGAGAACTTGGGAAGGTTGAACACCAGACGGGCTGCGGCGTTCTGGATGAGTTGTAGGGGTTTAATGGCACAGGCAGGGAGCCCAGCCAACAGCGAGTTGCAGTAATCCAGACGGGAGATGACAAGTGCCTGATTAGGACCTGCGCCGCTTCCTGTGTGAGGCAGGGTCGTACTCATGGATGTTGTAGAGCATGAACCTACAGGAACGGGCCACCGCCTTGATGTTAGTTGAGAACGACAGGGTGTTGTCCAGGATCACGCCTGGGCGTTCTTAGCGCCTGGGAGGAGGACACAATGGAGTTGGCCAACCGTGATGGCGAGATCATGAACGGGCAGTCCTCCCCGGGAGGAAGAGCAGCCCGTCTTGCCGAGGTTCAGCTTGAGGTGGTGATCCGTCATGATCCACACTGATGTCTGCCAGACATGCAGAGATGCTATCTCACACTGGTCATCAGAAGGGGTGAAAGGAGAATATTTAACACTAGTATCGTCTGCATAGCAATGATAGGAGAGACCATGTGAGGTTATGACAGAGCCAAGTGACTTGGTGTATAGCGAGAATAGGAGAGGGCCTAGAACAGAGCCCTGGGGGACACCAGTGGTGAGAGCACGTGGTGAGGAGACGGATTCTCGCCACGCCACCTGGTAGGAGCGACCTGTCAGGTAGGACGCAATCCAAGCGTGGGCCGCGCCGGAGATGCCCAACTCGGAGAGGGTGGAGAGGAGGATCTGATGGTTCACAGTATCGAAGGCAGCCGATAGGTCTAGAAGGATGAGAGCAGAGGAGAGAGAGTTAGCTTTAGCAGTGCGGAGCGCCTCCGTGATACAGAGAAGAGCAGTCTCAGTTGAATGACTAGTCTTGAAACCTGACTGATTTGGATCAAGAAGGTCATTCTGAGAGAGATAGCGGGAGAGCTGGCCAAGGACGGCACGTTCAAGAGTTTTGGAGAGAAAAGAAAGAAGGGATACTGGTCTGTAGTTGTTGACATCGGAGGGATCGAGTGTAGGTTTTTTCAGAAGGGGTGCAACTCTCGCTCTCTTGAAGACGGGAGGGACGTAGCCAGCGGTCAGGGATGAGTTGATGAGCGAGGTGAGGTAAGGGAGAAGGTCACCGGAGATGGTCTGGAGAAGAGAGGAGGGGATAGGGTCAAGCGGGCAGGTTGTTGGGCGGCCGTGCCGTCACAAGACGCGAGATGTCATCTGGAGAGAGAGGGGAGAAAGAGGTCAGAGCACAGGGTAGGGCAGTGTGAGCAGAACCAGCGGTGTCGTTTGACTTAGCAAACGAGGATCGGATGTCGTCGACCTTCTTTTCAAAATGGTTGACGAAGTCATCTGCAGAGAGGGAGGAGGGGGAGGGGGAGGAGGATTCAAGAGGGAGGAGAAGGTGGCAAAGAGCTTCCTAGGGTTAGAGGCAGATGCTTGGAATTTAGAGTGGTAGAAAGTGGCTTTAGCAGCAGAGACAGAGGAGGAAAATGTAGAGAGGAGGGAGTGGTGTAAAACTCCTGGTCCAGGGGTTTAGTGCAGGTCTTCATCATACATGTTATTATGGTGTAAAACTCCTGGTCAGGGGTTTAGTGCAGGTCTTCATCATACATGTTATTATGGTGTAAAACTCCTGGTCCAGGGGGTTTAGTGCAGGTCTTCATCATACATGTTATTATGGTGTAAAACTCCTGGTCCAGGGGGTTTAGTGCAGGTCTTCATCATACATGGTATTATGGTGTAAAACTCCTGGTCCAGGGGGTTTAGTGCAGGTCTTCATCATACATGTTATTATGGTGTAAAACTCCTGGTCCAGGGGTTTTAGTGCAGGTCTTCATCATACATGTTATTATGGTGTAAAACTCCTGGTCCAGGGGTTTAGTGCAGGTCTTCATCATACATGTTATTATGGTGTAAAACTCCTGGTCCAGGGTGTTTAGTGCAGGTCTTCATCATACATGTTATTATGGTGTAAAACTCCTGGTCTACCTGTTATATCTATTAATATAATACCAGTCTGTATTCACCCTGGACCAGAGCTACCTGTTATATCTATTAATATAATACCAGACTGTATTCACCCTGGACCAGAGCTACCTGTTATATCTATTAATATAATACCAGTCTGTATTCACCCTGGACCAGAGCTACCTGTTATATCTATTAATATAATACCAGTCTGTATTCACCCTGGACCAGAGCTACCTGTTATATCTATTAATATAATACCAGTCTGTATTCACCCTGGACCAGAGCTACCTGTTATATCTATTAATATAATACCAGTCTGTATTCACCCTGGACCAGAGCTACCTGTTATATCTATTAATATAATACCAGTCTGTATTCACCCTGGACCAGAGCTACCTGTTATATCTATTAATATAATACCAGTCTGTATTCACCCTGGACCAGAGCTACCTGTTATATCTATTAATATAATACCAGTCTGTATTCACCCTGGACCAGAGCTACCTGTTATATCTATTAATATAATACCAGTCTGTATTCACCCTGGACCAGAGCTACCTGTTATATCTATTAATATAATACCAGTCTGTATTCACCCTGGACCAGAGCTACCTGTTATATCTATTAATATAATACCAGTCTGTATTCACCCTGGACCAGAGCTACCTGTTATATCTATTAATATAATACCAGTCTGTATTCACCCTGGACCAGAGCTACCTGTTATATCTATTAATATAATACCAGTCTGTATTCACCCTGGACCAGAGCTACCTGTTATATCTATTAATATAATACCAGTCTGTATTCACCCTGGACCAGAGCTACCTGTTATATCTATTAATATAATACCAGTCTGTATTCACCCTGGACCAGAGCTACCTGTTATATCTATTAATATAATACCAGTCTGTATTCACCTGGACCAGAGCTACCTGTTATATCTATAATATAATATAATACCAGTCTGTTATATCTATTAATATATAATACCAGTCTGACCAGAGCTACCTGTTATATCTATTAATATAATACCAGTCTGTATTCACCCTGGACCAGAGCTACCTGTTATATATATTAATATAATACCAGACTGTATTCACCCTGGACCAGAGCTACCTGTTATATCTATTAATATAATACCAGACTGTATTCATCAGTTTTGGGTCTGGTACCCATCACTGGGACACCAATGCCCACCTTCTACTGTAGGCTAAATATCCATATTGGACAAGACAGTTGTTCTATTTTATTCTGCTCTATTCAGTTCTGTTCTATTCAGTTCTGTTCTATTCTGTTCTGCTCTATTTCATTCTGTTCTATTCAGTTCTGCTCTATTCAGTTATGTTCTATTCAGTTTATGTTATATTTCATTCTGTTCTATTCAGTTCTGCTCTATTTCATTCTGTTCTATTCAGTTCTGCTCTATTCAGTTATGTTCTATTCAGTTTATGTTATATTTCATTCTGCTCTATTCAGTTCTGTTCTATTCAGTTCTGTTCTATTCAGTTCTGCTCTATTCAGTTCTGCTCTATTATGTTCTATACAGTTCTGTTCTATTCAGTTCTGTTCTATTCAGTTCTGCTCTATTCAGTTCTGTTCTATTCAGTTCTGCTCTATTATGTTCTATACAGTTCTGTTCTATTCAGTTCTGTTCTATTTCATTCTGTTCTATTCAGTTCTGTTCTATTCAGTTCTGCTCTATTCAGTTCTGTTCTATTCAGTTCTGCTCTATTTCATCTTTTCTATTCTAAACTATACTGTTATGTACTGTACTGTTATGTACTGTACTGTTATGTACTGTACTGTTATGTACTGTACTGTACTGTACTGTTATGTACTGTACTGTTATGTACTGTACTGTTATGTACTGTACTGTTATGTACTGTACTGTACTGTTATGTATTGTATGTACTGTTATGTACTGTATTGTTATGTACTGTTATGTTACTGTACTGTTATGTACTGTACTGTTATGTACTGTACTGTTATGTACTGTACTGTTATGTACTGTATTGTTATGTACTGTACTGTTATGTACTGTACTGTTATGTACTGTTATGTTACTGTACTGTTATGTACTGTTATGTACTGTACTGTTATGTACTGTACTGTTATGTACTGTTATGTACTGTACTGTTATGTACTGTACTGTATGTACTGTTATGTACTGTTATGTACTGTTATGTACTGTACTGTTATGTACTGTTATGTACTGTTATGTACTGTTATGTACTGTTATGTACTGTACTGTTATGTACTGTTATGTACTGTTATGTACTGTTATGTACTGTACTGTTATGTACTGTTATGTACTGTACTGTTATGTACTGTGCTGTTATGTACTGTTATGTACTGTACTGTTATGTAATGTACTGTTATGTACTGTACTGTTATGTACTGTTATGTACTGTGCTGTTATGTACTGTTATGTACTGTACTGTTATGTACTGTACTGTTATGTACTGTTATGTACTGTTATGTACTGTACTGTTATGTACTGTTATGTACTGTACTGTTATGTACTGTACTGTTATGTACTGTACTGTTATGTACTGTTATGTACTGTGCTGTTATGTACTGTTATGTACTGTACTGTTATGTAATGTACTGTTATGTACTGTACTGTTATGTACTGTTATGTACTGTGCTGTTATGTACTGTTATGTACTGTACTGTTATGTACTATACTGTTATGTACTGTAATGTACTGTTATGTACTGTACTGTTATGTACTATACTGTTATGTACTATACTGTTATGTACTATACTGTACTGTTATGTACTGTTATGTACTGTTATGTACTGTGCTGTAATGTACTGTACTGTTATGTAATGTACTGTTATGTACTGTACTGTTATGTACTGTACTGTTATGTACTGTACTGTTATGTACTATACTGTTATGTACTGTTATGTAATGTACTGTTATGTACTGTACTGTTATGTACTGTACTGTTATGTAATGTACTGTTATGTACTGTTATGTACTGTACTGTTATGTACTATACTGTTATGTACTATACTGTTATGTACTATACTGTACTGTTATGTACTGTTATGTACTGTACTGTTATGTACTGTACTGTTATGTACTATACTGTTATGTACTATACTGTTATGTACTATACTGTACTGTACTGTTATGTACTGTACTGTTATGTACTATACTGTTATGTACTATACTGTTATGTACTATGTACTGTTATGTACTATACTGTTATGTACTATACTGTTATGTACTATACTGTTATATACTATACTGTTATATACTATACTGTTATGTACTATACTGTTATGTACTATACTGTACTATACTGTTATGTACTATACTGTTATGTACTATACTGTACTATACTGTGCTGTTGTGTACTATAATGTTATGTACTGTACTGTTATGTACTATACTGTACTATAATGTTATGTACTATACTGTTATGTACTATACTGTACTATACTGTGCTGTTGTGTACTATAATGTTATGTACTGTACTGTTGTGTACTATACTGTACTAGTTTAATTCTATACTATTTTACTGTGTTCTGTTCTAAAGATCTGACAGCTCAGTGAAGATATTTGACAGACATGGACAGAGGAAGAATGAACTAAATCTACCTGGGTGAGTTCAACATACAGAAACACATCTATCTGGCCTGCTACTAACACATCTATCTGGCCTGCTACTAACACATCTATCTGGCCTGCTACTAACACATCTATCTGGCCTGCTACTAACACATCTATCTGGCCTGCTACTAACACATCTACCTGGGTGAGTTCAACATACAGAAACACATCCATCTGGCCTGCTACTAACACATCTACCTGGGTGAGTTCAACATACAGAAACACATCCATCTGGCCTGCTACTAACACATCTATCTGGCCTGCTACTAACACATCTATCTGGCCTGCTACTAACACATCTACCTGGGTGAGTTCAACATACAGAAACACATCTATCTGGCCTGCTACTAACACATCTATCTGACCTGCTACTAACACATCTGACCTGCTGGGACAATACTGACACATCTGACCTGCTGGGACCATACTGACACATCTGACCTGCTGAGACGATACTGACACATCTGGCCTGCTGGGACCATACTGACACATCTGACCTGCTGGGACGATACTAACACATCTGACCTGCTGGGACGATACTGACACATCTGACCTGCTACTAACACATCTGACCTGCTAGGACGATACTAACACATCTGACCTGCTGGGACGATACTGACACATCTGACCTGCTGGGACGATACTAACACATCTGACCTGCTGGGACGATACTGACACATCTGACCTGCTGGGACAATACTGACACATCTGACCTGCTACTAACACATCTGACCTGCTACTAACACATCTGACCTGCTACTAACACATCTGACCTGCTACTAACACATCTGACCTGCTGGGACGATACTGACACATCTGACCTGCTACTAACACATCTGACCTGCTGGGACCATACTGACACATGTGACCTGCTGGGACAATACTGACACATCTGACCTGCTGGGACGATACTGACACATCTGGCCTGCTGGGACGATACTGACACATCTGACCTGCTGGGACGATACTGACACATCTGACCTGCTGGGACGATACTGACACATCTGACCTGCTACTAACACATCTGACCTGCTACTAACACATCTGACCTGCTACTAACACATCTGACCTGCTACTAACACATCTGACCTGCTACTAACATATCTGACCTGCTGGGACCATACTGACACATCTGACCTGCTGGGATGATACTGACACATCTGACCTGCTACTAACACATCTGACCTGCTGGGACCATACTGACACATCTGACCTGCTACTGACACATCTGAACTGCTACTAACACATCTGACCTGCTGGGACCATACTGACACATCTGACCTGCTACTAACACATCTGACCTGCTACTAACACATCTGACCTGCTGGGACCATACTGACACATCTGACCTGCTGGGACCATACTGACACATCTGACCTGCTACTAACACATCTGACCTGTGGGACCATACTGACATCCCCCTCCCTCCCTCCCTCTGTCTTCCCCCTCCCTCCCTCTGTCTTCCTCCTCCCTCCCTCTGTCTTCCTCCCTCCCTCCCTCCCTCCCTCTGTCTTCTTCCCTCCCACCCTCCCTCCCTCCCTCTGTCTCCTCCCTCTGTCTCCTCCCTCCCTCCCTCCCTCCCCTCCCTCCCTCCCTCCTCCCTCCCTCCCTCTCTGTCTCCCTCCCTCTGTCTCCCTCTCTGTCTCCCTCTCTGTCTCCCTCTCTGTCTCCCTCTCTGTCTCCTCCCTCCCTCCCTGTCTCCCTCCCTCTCTGTCTCCCTCCCTGTCTCCCTCCCTCTGTCTCCCTCCCTGTCTCCCTCCTCTCTGTCTCCCTCCCTCTCTGTCTCCCTCCCTCCCTGTCTCCCTCCTCTCTGTCTCCCTCCCTCCCTGTCTCCCTCCCCTCTCCTCCCTCTCTGTCTCCCTCCCTCTCTGTCTCCCTCCCTCTCTGTCTCCCTCCCTCTGTCTCCCTCCCCCTGTCTTCCCCCTCCCTCCCTCCCTCTGTCTCCCTCCCTCCCTCCCTCCCTCCCTCCCTCCCTCTGTCTTCTTCCCTCCCACCCTCCCTCCCTCTGTCTCCCCCTCCCTCCCTCTGTCCCTCCCTCTGTCTCCCCCCCTCCCCCCTCCCTCCCTCTGTCTCCCTCCCTCCCTCCCTCCTCCCTCCCTCCCTCCCTGTCTCCCCTCTCTGTCTCCCTCCCTCTCTGTCTCCCTCCCTGTCCCCTGTCTCTGTCTCCTCCCTCCCTCTCTGTCTCCCTCTCTGTCTCTGTCTCCCTCCCTCCCTCCCTCTCTCCTCTGTCTCCCCCTCCCTCCCTCCCTCCCTGTCTCTGTCCCTCCCTCTGTCTCCCTCCTGTCTCCCTCCCTGTCTCCCTCCCTCCCTCTGTCTCCCTCCCTGTCTCCCTCCCTCTCTGTCTCCCTCCCTCCCTGTCTCCCCTCCCCCTCCCTCTCTGTCTCCCTCTCTCTGTCTCCCTCCCTCCCTCTGTCTCCCTCCCTCCTCCTCCTCCTGTCTCCCTCCCTCTCTGTCTCCCTCCCTCTCTGTCTCCCTCCCTCCCTGTCTCCCCCTCCCCCATCCCTCTCTGTCTCCCTCTCTCTGTCTCCCTCTCTCCCTCCCAGGCGTTGTGTAGGGATGGACTGGGATAAGGACGGAGACATCTTGGCAGTGATCTCTGACAAGTCCAGCTCCGTTTACCTCTGGGACGCTAACGTCAACAAGACCTCACAGATAGACAGCGGCATGAGGTGGGCTGGACTCACCCACCTCACCCACCTTACCTACCTCACCTACCTCACACACCTCACCCACCTCACACACCTCACCCACCTCACCTACCTCACCTACCTCACACACCTCACACACCTCACCTACCTCACCTACCTCACACACCTCACCCACCTCACCTCACCCACCTCACACACACACACACACACACACACACACACACACACACACACACACACACACACACACACTGTTTGCAGGCCATAACATTCCCCAGTATTCCTTACTGTCTGTGTTGGTTTCCATAGAGACCAGATGTCATTCATCCTGTGGTCGAAGGCTGGGCCCCTATTGGCTGTCGGGACTAACAAAGGAAACCTGCTGATCTACAACCAACAGACGTCACGCAAGATCCCTGTCCTGGGTAACAACACACTGTCCTGGGTAACAACACACTATCCTGGGTAACAACACACTCTGTCCTGGGTAACAACACACTGTCCTGGGTAACAACACACTGTCCTGGGTAACAACACACTGTCCTGGGTAACAACACACTGTCCTGGGTAACAACACACTGTTCTGGGTAACAACACATTGTCCTGGGTAACAACACACTGTCCTGGGTAACAACACACTGTCCTGGGTAACAACACACTGTCCTGGGTAACAACACACTGTCCTGGGTAACAACACACTGTCCTATAACAACACCTGGGTGTCAACACACTGTCCTGGGTAACAACACACACTGTCCTGGGTAACAACACACTGTCCTGGGTAACAACACACTGTCCTGGGTAACAACACACTGTCCTGGGTAACAACACACTGTCCTGGGTAACAACACACTGTCCTGGGTAACAACACACTGTCCTGGGTAACAACACACACTGTCCTGGGTAACAACACACTGTCCTGGGTAACAACACACTGTCCTGGGTAACAACACACACTGTCCTGGGTAACAACACACACTGTCCTGGGTAACAACACACTGTCCTGGGTAACAACACACACTGTCCTGGGTAACAACACACTCTGTCCTGGGTAACAACACACTGTCCTGGGTAACAACACACTCTGTCCTGGGTAACAACACACTGTCCTGGGTAACAACACACTGTCCTGGGTAACAACACACACTGTCCTGGGTAACAACACACTGTCCTGGGTAACAACACACTGTCCTGGGTAACAACACACTGTCCTGGGTAACAACACACTCTGTCCTGGTAACAACAACACACACTGTCCTGGGTAACAACACACTGTCCTGGGTAACAACACACTGTCCTGGGTAACAACACACTGTCCTGGGTAACAACACACACTGTCCTGGGTAACAACACACTGTCCTGGGTAACAACACACTGTCCTGGGTAACAACACACTGTCCTGGGTAACAACACACACTGTTCTGGGTAACAACACATTGTCCTGGGTAACAACACACACTGTCCTGGGTAACAACACACACTGTCCTGGGTAATAACACACACTGTCCTGGGTAACAACACACACTGTCCTGGGTAACAACACACTGTCCTGGGTCCTGTAACACACACTGTCCTGGGTAACAACACACACTGTCCTGGGTAACAACACACACTGTCCTGGGTAACAACACACACTGTCCTGGGTAACAACACACACTGTCCTGGGTAACAACACACACTGTCCTGGGTAACAACACACTGTCCTGGGTAACAACACACACTGTCCTGGGTAACAACACACACTGTCCTGGGTAACAACACACACTGTCCTGGGTAACAACACACTGTCCTGGGTAACAACACACACTGTCCTGGGTAACAACACACACTGTCCTGGGTAACAACACACACTGTCCTGGGTAACAACACACACTGTCCTGGGTAACAACACACACTGTCCTGGGTAACAACACACACTGTCCTGGGTAACAACACACACTGTCCTGGGTAACAACACACACTGTCCTGGTTTTGGTTTTAAATTCTTACGTACTCTCTTTCTCTGTCACACTGCGCACGCAAACACACACACACACACCACACACACACACACACACACACACACACACACACACAGGAAAGCACACTAAACGTATCACCTGTGGCTGCTGGAGTTCTCAGAACCTGTTGGCGCTGGGCAGCGAGGACTGCAGCGTAACCATTAGCAACCAGGAGGGAGACACCATCCGACAGGTAACACCGTCATTGTAAATAATAATGTGTTGTTAACTGACTTGCCTAGTTAAATAAAAGGATAAATTAACACACCATCCTACAGTACTTCTCTGTCAACCTTTCTCTCGTTCTCCCTCCGTCTCTCTCCTCTCTCTATCCTCCCTCCATCTCTCTATCCTTCTCTCCCTCCATCTCTCTCCTCTCCTCTCCCCTTCCCCCCCGTCTTCACCTCCCTCCCCATCTCCCTCCCCCTCCCAGACGTCGGTGCGTTCTGACCCAGCTGATGTCCAGTTCTCTGTGATGAAGACAGACGAGAGGTCTTCCCCAGGAGAGAGCACAGTGAGTGTTGCTGTGTAACATAGAGCTGGGTAACATAGAGAGCACAGTGAGTGTTGCTGTGTAACATAGAGCTGGGTAACATAGAGCTGGGTAACATAGAGAGCACAGTGAGTATTGCTGTGCCAGTCTATTACTGACTGTTCATGAAGCGTTTCCTTACGGGCCACATAGAGCTGGGTAACATAGAGCTTGGGTAACATAGAGCTTGGGTAACATAGAGCTTGGGTAACGTAGAGCTGGGTAACGTAGAGCTGGGTAACGTAGAGCTGGGTAACGTAGAGCTGGGGTAACGTAGAGCTGGGGTAACGTAGAGCTGGGTAACGTATAGCTGGGGTAACGTAGAGCTGGGGTAACATAGAGCTGGGGTAACATAGAGCTGGGGTAACATAGAGCTGGGTAACATAGAGCTTGGGTAACATAGAGCTCGTTTCTAGTTTATCCCATCCCAGCTCTACGGTATCAAATGAAGAGGTCTGTCTTCTCTCTCCGTCTTCTCTCTCCGTCTTCTCCCTCTGTCTTCTCTCTCCGTCTTCTCCCTCTGTCTTCTCCCTCTGTCTTCTCCCTCTGTCTTCTCTCTCCGTCTTCTCTCTCCGTCTTCTCTCTCCGTCTTCTCGCTCTGTCTTCTCCCTCTGTCTTCTCCCTCTGTCTTCTCTCCGTCTTCTCTCTCCGTCTTCTCTCTCCGTCTTCTCGCTCCGTCTTCTCCCTCTGTCTTCTCCCTCCGTCTTCTCCCTCTGTCTTCTCCCTCTGTCTTCTCCCTCTGTCTTCTCGCTCTGTCTTCTCCCTCTGTCTTCTCCCTCTGTCTTCTCCCTCTGTCTTCTCCCTCTGTCTTCTCCTTCTGTCTTCTCTCTCCGTCTTCTCTCCGTCTTCTCTCTCCGTCTTCTCTCTCCGTCTTCTCGCTCCGTCTTCTCCCTCTGTCTTCTCTCTCCGTCTTCTCTCCGTCTTCTCTCCGTCTTCTCCCTCTGTCTTCTCCCTCTGTCTTCTCCCTCTGTCTTCTCCCTCTGTCTTCTCCCTCTGTCTTCTCCCTCTGTCTTCTCCCTCTGTCTACTCGCTCCGTCTTCTAGGGTTCCATAGGGCTGGTATATAGTAGTGCACTATGTAGGGAATAGGGTTCCATAGGGCTGGTATATAGTAGTGCACTATGTAGGGAATAGGGTTCCATAGGGCTGGTATATAGTAGTGCACTATGTAGGGAATAGGGTTTCATAGGGCTGGTATATAGTAGTGCACTATGTAGGGAATAGGGTTTCATAGGGCTGGTATATAGTAGTGCACTATGTAGGGAATAGGGTTCCATAGGGTTGGTATATAGTAGTGCACTATGTAGGGACTAGGGTTCCATAGGGCTGGTATATAGTAGTGCACTATGTAGGGACTAGGGTTCCATAGGGCTGGTATATAGTAGTGCACTATGTAGGGAATAGGGTTCCATAGGGCTGGTGTATAGTAGTGCACTATGTAGGGACTAGGGTTCCATAGGGTTGGTATATAGTAGTGCACTACGTAGGGAATAGGGTTCCATAGGGTTGGTATATAGTAGTGCACTATGTAGGGAATAGGGTTCCATAAGGCTGGTATATAGTAGTGCACTATGTAGGGAATAGGGTTTTATAGGACTGGTATATAGTAGTGCACTATGTAGGGAATAGGGTTCCATAGGGCTGGTATATAGTAGTGCACTATGTAGGGACTAGGGTTCCATAGGG
>NW_027038131.1:0-5000 GCF_034236695.1 Oncorhynchus nerka | reverse complement strand
GAACATTCTAAACAGAACACCTGGGGAAAACACCATTCTAAACAGAACACCTGGGGGACATTCTAAACAGAACACCTGGGGGGAAAACACCATTCTAAACAGAACACCTGGGGGGAAAACACCATTCTAAACAGAACACCTGGGGGAACATTCTAAACAGAACACCTGGGGAAAACACCATTCTAAACAGAACACCTGGGGGAAAACACCATTCTAAACAGAACACCTGGGGGAAAACACCATTCTAAACAGAACACCTGGGGGAAAACAACATTCTAAACAGAACACCTGGGGAACATTCTAAACAGAACACCTGGGGAAAACACCATTCTAAACAGAACACCTGGGGAAAACACCATTCTAAACAGAACACCTGGGGGAAAACACCATTCTAAACAGAACACCTGGGGGAACATTCTAAACAGAACACCTGGGGAAAACACCATTCTAAACAGAACACCTGGGGGAAAACACCATTCTAAACAGAACACCTGGGGGAAAACAACATTCTAAACAGAACACCTGGGGGAAAACAACATTCTAAACAGAACACCTGGGGGGAACATTCTAAACAGAACACCTGGGGGAAAACACCATTCTAAACAGAACACATGGGGGAAAACACCATTCTAAACAGAACACCTGGGGGAAAACACCATTCTAAACAGAACACCTGGGGGAAAACACCATTCTAAACAGAACACCTGGGGGGAAACACCATTCTAAACAGAACACCTGGGGGGAAAACACCATTCTAAACAGAACACATGGGGGAAAACACCATTCTAAACAGAACACCTGAGGGAAAACAACATTCTAAACAGAACACCTGGGGGAAAACACCATTCTAAACAGAACACCTGGGGGAAAACACCATTCTAAACAGAACACCTGGGGGAAAACACCATTCTAAACAGAACACCTGGGGGAAAACACCATTCTAAACAGAACACCTGGGGGGAAAACACCATTCTAAACAGAACACCTGGGGGAAAACACCATTCTAAACAGAACACCTGGGGGAAAACAACATTCTAAACAGAACACCTGGGGAAAACACCATTCTAAACAGAACACCTGGGGGAAAACACCATTCTAAACAGAACACCTGGGGGAAAACACCATTCTAAACAGAACACCTGGGGGAACATTCTAAACAGAACACCTGGGGGAACACCATTCTAAACAGAACACCTGGGGAAAACACCATTCTAAACAGAACACCTGGGGGGAAAACACCATTCTAAACAGAACACCTGGGGGAACATTCTAAACAGAACACCTGGGGGAACATTCTAAACAGAACACCTGGGGAAAACACCATTCTAAACAGAACACCTGGGGGAAAACACCATTCTAAACAGAACACCTGTAGAGCGGGTGAGGGTGTCATGAACTCCGTGTCGTCTGACAGGAAGCTCCTGTTGCTGTGGCGGTGGAGGTGGAGCCTAACTTCATCGCCGTGGGACCCTACCACGTTGCCGTGGGGATGAACAACCGAGCCTGGTTCTACGCCCTGGGAGACTCCGGTGTGGAGAGGCTGAAGGACATGGAGTATTTGGGGACGATCGCCACCATGTGTCTGAACTCAGAGGGGGTCAGCTAGCGGCTCTGTTTGTGGAGGGCAAAGTACAGCTACACATGGTGAGGGGGTTGGTGAGGAGAGGTACAGCTACACATGGTGAGGGGGGGTAGAGGGTACAGCTACACATGGTGGGGGGTTGGTGAGGAGAGGTACAGCTACACATGGTGAGAGGGGGTGACACATGGTGAGAGGGTACAGCTACACATGGTGAGAGGGGGCTCTGTTCGAGGTGAGAGTGAGAGCCCCACATGGTGAGGAGGAGAGGGCTCTGTTCGAGGCAAAGGGTACAGCTACACATGGTGGAAGGGGCTCTGTTCGAGGCAAAGTACAGCTACACATGGTGGGGGGGGCTCTGTTCGAGGAGCAAAGTACAGTTACACATGGTGAGGGGGCTCTGTTCGAGGGCAAGAGTACAGCTACACATGGTGAGGGGGGGGGGGCTCTGTTGAGGGGGAAGTACAGCTACACATGGTGAGGGGGGCTCTGTTGAGGGCAAAGTACAGCTACACATGGTGAGGGGGGAGGTCTGTTCGGTGAGGGGGAAGGGTACAGCTACACATGGTGAGGGGGGAGGGTACAGCTACACATGGTGAGGGGGAGTTACACATGAGGAGCAAACATGGGGGAGGTACAGCTACACATGGTGAGGGGGGGTTGGAGGTGTTTGGGGGGGGTGAGGAGAGGTTTGGGGTGTTTGGGGGGTGAGGAGGGTACAGCTACATGGTGAGAGGGGGTGAGGAGGAGGGTTGGGGGGTGTTTGGGGGGGTGAGGAGAGGTACAGCTACACATGGTGAGAGGGGGGTGGGAGAGGGTACAGCTACACATGGTGAGAGGGGGGGGTGACACATGGAGAGGGGGTACAGCTACACATGGTGAGAGGGGAGGGGTGTTTGGGGGGAGGGGGTGTTGAGGAGGAGTGCTTGGTGAGGGGGAGGGGTGAGGAGAGGTTGGGGGTGTTTGGTCACAGCTACACATGGTGAGAGGAGGGTTGGTGAGGAGAGGGTTGGGGGTGTTTGTGGGGAGAGGGTACAGCTACACATGGTGAGAGGGGGGGTTGGTGAGAGAGAGGGTACAGGGTGAGAGGAAGGGGGGAGGGTGTTGGTGAGAGGGGGAGGAGGGGGGGTGACAGCTACACATGGTGAGAGGGGGTGAGGAGGAGGGAGGAGCTACACATGGTGTTTGAGGGGGGACACATGGTGAGAGGGGGGGTTACACATGGAGGAGGGTGAGAGGTGAGGGGAGGGTACAGCTACACATGGTGAGTGAGGGGGTTGGTGAGAGGTACAGCTACACATGGTGAGAGGGGGGAGGTACAGCTACATGGTGTGAGGTGAGGAGGGGTACAGCTACACATGGTGAGAGGGGGTTGGGAGAGGGTACAGCTACACACATGGTGAGAGGGGGTGGGAGGAGGGTACAGCTACACATGGTGAGAGGGGGGAGGGTTTGGTGAGGAGGACAGCTACACATGGTGAGGGAGGGTACAGCTACACATGGTGAGAAGGGGGTGAGGAGAGGGTTGGGGGTGTTTGGGGGGCGTACATGGTGAGAGAGGAGAGGGCTGGTGGGTGTTTGGGGGGGGGTGAGGAGGAGAGGGTTGAGGGGGGGGGGGACAGCTACACATGGTGAGAAGGGGGGTGAGAGGGTACAGGTACACATGGTGAGGGGGGGAGGGTACAGCTACACATGGTGAGAGGGGGGGGTTGGTGAGGAGAGGTTGGGGGTGTTTGGGGGGTGAGGAGGAGAGGGTTGGGGGTGTTTGGGGGGTGAGGAGGAGAGGGTTGGCTACACATGGTGTTTGGGGGGGTGAGGAGGAGAGGGTTGAGGGGGGGTACAGGTACACATGGTGAGAAGGGGAGGAGAGGGTACAGCTACACATGGTGAGAGGGGGGGGGAGAGGGGTACAGCTACACATGGTGAGAAGGAGGGTTGGGGAGGGGGGAGAGGGGTACAGCTACACATGGTGAGAGGGGAGGAGGTACAGCTACACATGGTGAGAGGGGGGAGGTACAGCTACACATGGTGAGAAGGGGGGAGAGGGGTACAGCTACACATGGTGAGGGGGGGGGGGGGGAGGTACAGCTACACATGGTGAGAGGGGGAGAGGGTACAGCTACACATGGTGAGAGGGGGGGGGGAGGGTACAGCTACACATGGTGAGAGGGGGGGAGGGTACAGCTACACATGGTGGAGGGGGGGGAGGGTACAGCTACACATGGTGAGAGGGGGTTGGTGAGGAGAGGGGGTGTTTGGGGGGGTGAGGAGGACAGGGTGAGGGTGTTTGAGGGGGGGAGAGGGTACAGCTACACATGGTGAGAGGGGGAGGAGGCTACACATGGAGAGGGGGAGGTGAGGAGGGCTTGGTGAGGGGGGAGGTACAGCTACACATGGTGAGAGGGGGGGGTTGGTGAGGAGAGGGGGTACAGCTACACATGGTGAGAGGGGAGAGGGTACAGCTACACATGGTGAGAGGGGGGGGGGGTGAGGAGGAGGTACAGCTACACATGGTGAGAGGGGGGGGAGGGTACAGCTACACATGGTGAGAGGGGGGAGGGTACAGCTACACATGGTGAGAGGGGGTGAGGAGAGGGTACAGGGTACACATGGTGAGAGGAGGGGGGGGGGAGGGTACAGCTACACATGGTGAGAAGGGGGAGAGGGTACAGCTACACATGGTGAGAGGGGGGAGGGTACAGCTACACATGGTGAGAAGGGGAGAGGGTACAGCTACACATGGTGAGAGGGGGAGAGGGTACAGCTACACATGGTGAGAGGAGTACAGCTACACATGGTGAGAAGGGGGGGAGAGGTACAGCTACACATGGTGAGAGGGGGGAGGGGTACAGCTACACATGGTGAGGGAGGGTACAGCTACACATGGTGAGACAGGGAGGGTACAGCTACACATGGTGAGGGGGAGGGGTACAGCTACACATGGTGAGGGGGAGGGTACAGCTACACATGGTGAGAAGGGGAGAGGTTTGGGGGTGTTTTGGGGGGGTGAGGAGTACAGCTACACATTAGGTGTTTGGGGGGGTGAGGAGAGAGGTACAGCTACACATGGTGAGAGAGGAGAGGTACAGCTACACATGGTGAGAGGGGGAGTGGGAGAGGTACAGCTACACATGAGTGAGAGGTTGGGGTGTTTGGGGGGGGGGGGAGGGGTTGGGGGGGTGTTTGGGGGTACACAGCTACACATGGTGAGAGGAGGGTTGGTGAGAGGGTTGGGGGTGTTTGTGGGGGGGCAGCTACACATGGTGAGAGGGGGGAAGGTACAGCTACACATTGGTGAGAGGGGAGAGGGGTACAGCTACACATGGTGAGAGGGGTTGGTGAGGGAGAGCTACACATTGGGGGTGTTTGGGGGGGAAAGTACAGCTACACATGGTGAGAGGGGGGAGGGTACAGCTACACA
>NW_027038130.1:0-26274 GCF_034236695.1 Oncorhynchus nerka | reverse complement strand
CTACTATTCATATACAGATAATACTACTACTATTCATATACAGATAATACTACTACTATTCATATACAGATAATACTAACATACCACTACTATTCATATACAGATAATACTACTATTCTATACAGATATACTCATATAGAGATAATACTACTATTCATATACAGATAATACTACTACTATACTATTCATATACAGATAATACTACTACATTCATATACAGATAATACTACTATATCATACTATTCAGATAATACTACTACTATTCATATACAGATAATACTAATACTATTCATATAGAGATAATACTATACTCATATACAGATAATACTACTACTATTCATATACAGATAATACTAACTACTTCATATACAGATAATACTACTACTATTCATATACAGATAATACTACTACTATTCATATACAGATAATACTACTATTCATATACAGATAATACATATATTCAGATAATACTAACATACTACTATTCATATACAGATAATACTACTACTATTCATATACAGATAATACTACTACTATTTCATATACAGATAATACTACTACTATTCATATACAGATAATACCACTACTATTCATATACAGATAATACTACTACTATTCATATGCAGATAATACTAACATAACTATACTATACAGATAATACACTACTATTCATATACAGATAATACTACTACTATTCATATACAGATAATACTACTACTATTCATATACAGATAATACTATACTACTATTCATATACAGATAATACCAACTACTATTATTCATATACAGATAATACTACTACTATTCATATACAGATAATACTACTACTATTCTATATATTCCATATAAGATAATACTACTACTATTCATATACAGATAATACTACTACTATTCATATACAGATAATACTACTACTATTCATATACAGATAATACTACTACTATTCATATACAGACAATACTAACTACTATTCATATACAGATAATACTACTACTATTATTCATATACAGATAATACTACTACTATTCATATACAGATAATACTAACATACTACTACTATTCATATACAGATAATACCACTACTATTCATATACAGATAATACTACTACTATTCATATACAGATAATACTAACATACCACTACTATTCATATACAGATAATACTAACATACTACTACTATTCATATACAGATAATACTACTACTATTCATATACAGATAATACTAACATACTATTCATATACAGATAATACTAACATACCACTACTATTCATATACAGATAATACTACTACTATTCATATACAGATAATACTACTACTATTCATATACAGATAATACTAACATACTAATACTATTCATACAGATATCATATACAGATAATACCACTACTATTCATATACAGATAATACTACTATTTCATATACAGATAATACCACTACTATTCATATACAGATAATACTACTACTATTCATATACAGATAATACTACTACTATTCATATACAGATAATACTACTACTATTCATATACAGATAATACTACTACTATTCATATACAGATAATACTACTACTATTCATATACAGATAATACTACTACTATTCATATACAGATAATACTACTATTCAATACAGATAATACTACTACTATTCATATACAGATAATACTAACATACCACTACTATTCATATACAGATAATACTACTACTATTCATATACAGATAATACTAACATACTACTACTATTCATATACAGATAATACCACTACTATTCATATACAGATAATACCACTACTATTCATATACAGATAATACTACTACTATTCATATACAGATAATACTAACATACCACTACTATTCATATACAGATAATACCACTACTATTCATATACAGATAATACTACTACTATTCATATACAGATAATACTACTACTATTCATATACAGATAATACTACTACTATTCATATACAGATAATACTACTACTATTCATATACAGATAATACTACTACTACTATTCATATATACCACTACTATTCATATACAGATAATACTACTACTATTTCATATACAGATAATACTCACTACTATTCATATACAGATAATACTAACATACCACTACTATTCATATACAGATAATACTACTACTATTCATATACAGATAATACTACTACTATTCATATACAGATAATACTCACTACTATTCATATACAGATAATACTACTACTATTCATATAATACAGATAATACTACTACTATTCATATACAGATAATACTACTACTATTCATATACAGATAATACTACTACTATTCATATACAGATAATACTACTACTATTCATATACAGATAATACTACTACTATTCATATGATAGATAATACTAACATACCACTACTATTCATATACAGATAATACTACTACTATTCATATACAGATAATACTACTACTATTCATACAGATAATACTAATACTATTCATATACAGATAATACTACTACTATTCATATACAGATAATACTACTACTATTCATATACAGATAATACTAATTCATATACAGATACTACTACTTCATATACAGATAATACTACTACTATTCATATACAGATAATACTACTACATATACAGATAATACTATACTATTCATATACAGATAATACTACTATATTCATATACAGATAATACCACTACTATTCATATACAGATAATACTACTACTATATCATATACAGATAATACTACTACTATTCATATACAGATAATACTACTTCATATACAGATATTCATATACAGATAATACTACTACTATTCATATACAGATAATACTACTACTATTCATATACAGATAATACTAACATTCACAGATAATACTACTACTATTCATATACAGATAATACTACTACTATTCATATAGAGATATAACTACTACTATTCATATACAGATAATACTACTACTATTCATATACAGATAATACTACTACTATTCATATACAGATAATACTACTACTATTCATATACAGATAATACTACTACTATTCATATACAGATAATACTACTACTATATTAATATACAGATAATACCACTACTATTCATATACAGATAATACTACTACTATTTAATATACAGATTAATACTACATGAAGGTCGATTTGGGGCATGAAGGTCGAGGGTTTGGGGCATGAAGGTCGAGGGTTTGGGGCATGAAGGTCTAGGGTTTGGGGCATGAAGGTCGAGGGTAATACTCCTCTACTATTAATTACAATACTAACATACTACTAAAATTCAGATGTTGCTAGTATTAATACACCGCTACTTTTGATATACTACTACTATTAATATACTGCTACTATTAATATACTGTTACTATTAATATACTGCTACTATTAATATACTGCTACTATTAATATACTGCTACTATTAATACACCTCTACTATTAATATACTGTTACTATTCATACTACTATTAATATACTACTACTATTAATATACTGCTACTATTAATATACTGCTACTATTAATATACTGCTACTATTAATATACTGCTACTATTAATATACTGCTACTATTAATATACTGCTACTATTAATATACTGCTACTATTAATATACTGCTACTATTAATATACTGCTACTATTAATATACTATTACATAATATACTGCTATATTAATATACTGCTACTATTAATATACTATTAATATACTGTTATTAATACTATTAATATACTACTACAGATATTAATATACTACTACTCTATATTAATATACTGCTACTA
Source organism: Oncorhynchus nerka (assembly GCF_034236695.1). NCBI lineage: Eukaryota > Metazoa > Chordata > Actinopteri > Salmoniformes > Salmonidae > Oncorhynchus > Oncorhynchus nerka. The sequence continues at coordinate 22,512 of NW_027038130.1, read as the reverse complement.
TTAATATACACTGCTACTATTAATATACTGATACTATTAATATACTGCCACTATTAATATACTGCTACTATTAATATACTGATACTATTAATATACTGCTACTATTAATACACCTACTGCTACTATTAATACACCTCTACTATTAATATACTGCTACTATTAATATACTGCTACTATTATATACTGCTACTATTAATACACTGCTACTATTAATATACTGCTACTATTAATATACCTCTACTATTAATATACTGCTACTATTAATACTACTATTAATACACTGCTACTATTAATATACTATTAATACACTGCTACTATTAATATACTGCTACTATTAATATACTTACTATTAATATACTGCTACTATTTAATATACTGCTACTATTAATACTACTATTAATACACCTCTACTATTAATATACTGCTACTATTAATATACTGCTACTATTAATACACCTGCTACTATTAATACACTGCTACTATTAATATACTGCTATATTACTATTATACATCTACTATTAATATACTGCTACTATTAATACACCACTATATTAATGTTACTATTAATATACTGCTACTATTAATATTACTATTAATATACTGCTACTATTAATACACCTCTACTATTAATATACTGCTACACTGCTACTATTAATATACTGTTACTATTTAATATACTGCTACTATTAATATACTGTTACTATTAATATACTATTAATATACTGCTACTATTAATATACTACTGCTACTATTAATACACTGCTACTATTAATATACTGCTACTATTAATACACTATTAATATACTCTACTATTAATATACTACTATTAATACCACTACTATTAATATACTGCTACTATTAATATACTGCTACTATTAATATACTGCTACTATTAATATACTGCTACTATTAATATACTGCTACTATTAATACACCTTACTATTAATATACTGCTACTATTAATATACTGCTACTATTAATATACTGCTACTATTAATATACTGCTACTATTAATACACCTCTTAATATACTATTAATATACTGCTACTATTAATATACTGCTACTATTAATATACTGCTACTATTAATATACTGCTACTACTATTAATATACTGTTACTATTAATATACTGTACTATTAATATACTGCTACTATTAATATACTACTATTATTAATATACTGCTACTATTAATATACTGCTACTGCTACTATTAATATACTGTTACTATTAATATACTGCTACTATTAATATACTGCTACTATTAATATACTGCTACTATTAATATACTGCTACTATTAATATACTGTTACTATTAATATACTGCTACTAATATAATATACTATACTGCTACTATTAATATACTGCTACTATTAATACACCTCTACTATTAATATACTGCTACTATTAATATACTGCTACTATTAATATACTGCTACTATTAATACACTACTAGTTACTGTTAATATACTATTACTATTCATATACCATGTTAATACTGGGAGGAAGAGCAGACATCTATCAGACCATGTTGTATACAGATGGCAAGAAGAGCAGACATTCTGTCAACAGACCATGTTGAATACAGATGGTAGGAGAGCAGACATTCTGTCTACCAGACCATGTTGAATACAGATGGTAAGAAGAGCAGACATTCTGTCAACAGACCATGTTGAATACAGATGGGAGGAAGAGCAGACATTCTATCTACCAGACCATGTTGAATACAGATGGAAAGAGCAGACATTCTGTCTACTAGACCATGTTGAATACAGATGGTAAGAAGAGCAGACATTCTGTCAACAGACCTTGTGGAATACAGAAGGAAGAGCAGACATTCTACTAAGATGGAATAAGAGGTAGAAGAGCAGACATTCTGTCCAGACCATGCGGGATGGAAGAAGAGCAGACATTCTATCTACCAGACCATTGAATACAGATGGTAGAAGAGCAGACATTCTGTCTATCAGACCATGTTGAATACAGATGGGAAGAGCAGACATTCTGTCAACAGACCTTGTTGAATCAGACCATTCTATCTACCAGTTTGAATACAGATGGTAGAAGAGCAGACATTCTGTCTATCAGACCATGTTGAATACAGATGGAAGCAGACATTCTGTTGCAGACCATGAAATACAGATGGAAGAAGAGCAGACATTCTGTCCATCAGACCATGTTGAATACAGATGGAAGAAGAGCAGACATTCTGTCCATCAGACCATGTTGAATACAGATGGAAGCAGACATTCTGTCTATCAGACCATGTTGAATACAGATGGTTGAGGCCCAGTCAGTGCAGCTGAGAAGTGATGAAGGCCGTAGAGAATATAGGTTGAGATTCATTCCTGTTCTAAATGATTGACAGGATGATTTCTCCTCCTACAAATGACTGAGGTTGTCGGCAAGGTGTTGATACAGGCAGCACATTAAGCTCTGGACAGGGAAGCTAATTTGCCTGTGATCAATTAACACAGACAAGGTGTAGCAACTTGTTTCTAGTTCAGCGGCCTTTTGTGCCTCCCCCCATGAGCACTAATCATGTCCTCCGTGGGCTTCAGAGGACTGCAGACTGCAGCAGGACTGAGGGGATGGATTTAGCCTCCAGACTCTCCTCAGGCCATAGTCTGACGAGTCAAACCATCCCAGGCAAACTAATCTAGCTCTGGGACACCAGCTCCACATGAAAGACACATTACTATTGGTTGAAAAAGTCTCATTTTAAATTCACCTCCTATCTACGGCTGACGGGTTGAGAATCACAAATGAGCTGCTCATTTCTCTTTGTCTCACAGCAGAAAATACTGTACTGTATATAATCACTACAGATAATACTGTATATAATCACTACAGATAATACTGTATATAATCACTATATACACTACAGATAATACTGTATATAATACTATAATATAATCACTACAGATAATACTGTATATAATCACTACAGATAATACTGTATATAATCACTACAGATAATACATATAATCACTACAGATAATACTGTATATACAGATAATCACTACAGATAATACTGTATATAATCACTACAGATAATACTGTATATAATTACTACAGATAATACTGTATATAATATAATCTACAGATAATACTGTATATAATCACTACAGATAATACTGTATATAATAATACATATAATCACTACAGATAATACTGTATATAATCATAACTACAGATAATACTGTATATAATCACTACAGATAATACTGTATATAATCACTACAGAATACTATATAATCACTACAGATAATACTGTATAAAATCACTGTATATAATCACTACAGATAATACTGTATATAATCACTACAGATAATACTGTATATAATCACTACAGATAATACTGTATATAATCACTACAGATAATACTGTATATATATATAAGATAATACTGTATATAATACTACAGATAATACTAATATAATCACTACAGATAATACTGTATATATACTACAGATAATACTGTACTACTAGATAATACTGTATATAATCACTACTAGATAATACTGTATATAATCACTACAGATAATACTGTATATAATCACTACAGATAATACTGTATATAATATTATAATACTGTAACTGTCACTACAGATAATACTGTATATAATACTATAATCACTACAGATAATACTGTATATAATCATAACTACAGATAATACTGTATATAATCACTACAGATAATACTGTATATAATCACTACAGATAATACTGTATATAATTATAACTACAGATAATACTGTATATAATTATAACTACAGATAATACTGTATATAATCACTACAGATAATACTGTATATATATTATAATACTATATAACAGATAATACTGTATATATATATATAATCACTACAGATAATACTGTATATAATCACTACAGATAATACTGTATATAATCACTACAGATAATACTGTATATATATAACTACAGATAATACTGTATATAATATATAATACTGTATATAATCACTACAGATAATACTGTATATAATATATAATCTGTACTATAAAATCAGATAATACTGTATATAATCACTACAGATAATACTGTATATAATCACTACAGATAATACTGTATATAATCACTAATAATATAATCACTACAGGTAAAACTGTATATAATCACTACAGATAATACTGTATATAACCACTACAGATAATACTGTATATAATCACTACATATAATATTGTATATATATAATCACTACAGATAATACTGTATATAATCACTACAGATAAAACTGTATATAATCACTACAGATAAAACTGTATATAATCACTACAGATAATACTGTATATATATTATAACTACAGATAAAACTGTATATAATCACTACAGATAATACTGTATATAATCACTACAGATAATACTGTATATATATTATAACTACAGGTAAAACTGTATATAATCACTACAGATAATACTGTATATAACCACTACAGATAATACTGTATATAATCACTACATATAATATTGTATATATATTATAACTACAGATAATACTGTATATATATATAATCACTACAGATAATACTGTATATAATCACTACAGATAAAACTGTATATAATCACTACAGATAATACTGTATATATATTATAACTACAGGTAAAACTGTATATAATCACTACAGATAATACTGTATATATATTATAACTACAGGTAAAACTGTATATTATAACTACAGATAATACTGTATATAATCACTACAGATAATACTGTATATAATCACTACAGATAATACTGTATATATATTATAACTACAGATAATACTGTATAAATCACTGATATATAATCACTACAGATAATACTGTATATATATTATAACTACAGATAATACTGTAAAATCACTACAGATATATAATAATCACTACAGATAATACTGTATATAATCATTATACTGTATATAATCACTACAGATAATACTGTATATAATCACTACAGATAATACTGTATATAATCACTACAGATAATACTGTATATATATTATAACTACAGATAATACTGTATATAATCACTTATACTGTATATAATCACTACAGATAATACTGTATATAATCACTACATATAATACTGTATATATATTATAACTGTACAGATAAAACTGTATATAATCACTACAGATAATACTGTATATAACCACTACAGATAATACTGTATATAATCACTACAGATAATACTGTATATAATCACTACAGATAATATTGTATATATCACTACAGATAATACTGTATATAATCACTACAGATAATACTGTATATAATCACTACAGATAATACTGTATATATATTATAACTACAGATAATACTGTATATAATCACTACAGATAATACTGTATATAATCACTACAGATAATACTGTATATAATCACTACAGATAATACTGTATATAATCACTACAGATAATACTGTATATAATCACTACAGATAATACTGTATATAATCACTACAGATAATACTGTATATAATCACTACAGATAATACTGTATATAATCACTACAGATAATACTGTATATAATCACTACAGATAATACTGTATATAATCACTACAGATAATACTGTATATAATCACTACAGATAATACTACAGATATAATATATAATTATCACTACAGATATACTGTATATAATCACTACAGATAATACTGTATATAATAACTACAGATAATACTGTATATATATTATAACTACAGATAATACTGTATATAATCACTACAGATAAAACTGTATATAATCACTACAGATAATACTGTATATAATCACTACAGATAATACTGTATATATATTATAACTACAGATAATACTGTATATAATCACTACAGATAATACTGTATATATCATATTATAAATTAATACTGTATATATTACAGATAAAACTGTATATAATCAGATAATACTGTATATAATAATAACTACAGATAATACTGTATATAATCACTACAGATAATACTGTATATAATCACTACAGATAATACTGTATATAATCACTACAGATAATACTGTATATAATCACTACAGATAATACTGTATATAATCACTACAGATAATACTGTATATAATCACTACAGATAATACTGTATATAATCACTACAGATAATAACTACAGATAATACTGTATATAATATATAATAACTACAGATAATACTGTATATAATCACTACAGATAATACTGTATATAATCACTACAGATAATACTGTATATAATCACTACAGATAATACTGTATATATATTATAACTACAGATAATACTGTATATAATCACTACAGATAATACTGTATATAATCACTACAGATAATACTGTATATATATATAATCACTACAGATAATACTGTATATAATCACTACAGATAATACTGTATATAATCACTACAGATAATACTGTATATAATCACTACAGATAATACTGTATATAATCACTACAGATAATACTGTATATAACCACTACAGATAATACTGTATATAATCACTACAGATAATACTGTATATATATTATAACTACAGATAATAATAATATAATCACTACAGATAATACTAATAACACTACAGATAATACTGTATATAATCACTTATAATACTGTATATATATTATAACAGATAATACTGTATATACAGATAATTGTATATAATCACTACAGATAATACTGTATATAATCACTACAGATAATACTGTATATAATCACTACAGATAATACTGTATATAATCACTACAGATAATACTGTATATAATCACTACAGATAATACTGTATATAATCACTACAGATAATACTGTATATAATCACTACAGATAATACTGTATATAATCACTACAGATAATACTGTATATAATCACTACAGATAATACTGTATATATATTATAACTACAGATAATACTGTATATATATATAATCACTACAGATAATACTGTATATAATCACTACAGATAATACTGTATATATATTATAACTACAGATAATACTGTATATAATCACTAAAACTGTATATAATCAGATAATACTGTATATAATCACTACAGATAATACTGTATATATATTATAACTACAGATAATACTGTATATAATTATAACTACAGATAATACTGTATATAATCAACTACAGATAATACTGTATATAATCACTACAGATAATACTGTATATAATCACTACAGATAATACTGTATATAATCACAGATACAGATAATACTGTATATAATCACTACAGATAATACTGTATATATATTATAACTACAGATAATACTGTATATAATCACTACAGATAATACTGTATATAATATACAGATAATACTGTATATAATCACTACAGATAATACTGTATATAATCACTACAGATAATACTGTATATAATCACTACAGATAATACTGTATATATATTATAACTACAGATAATACTGTATATAATCACTACAGATAATACTGTATATAATCACTACAGATAATACTGTATATAATCACTACAGATAATACTGTATATAATTACTACAGATAATACTGATATATAATATAATCACTACAGATAATACTGTATATAAACTCAGATAATACTGTATATAACAGATAATACTGTATATAATCACTACAGATAATACACTACAGATATATAATCACTACAGATAATACTGTATATATATTATAACTACAGATAATACTGTATATATATATAATCACTACAGATAATACTGTATATAATCACTACAGATAATACTGTATATAATCACTACAGATAATACTGTATATATATTATAACTACAGATAATACTGTATATAATCACTACAGATAATACTGTATATAATCACTACAGATAAAACTGATAATATATATTAATCACTACAGATAATACTGTATATAATCACTACAGATAATACTGTATATAATCACTACAGATAATACTGTATATATAATCACTACAGATAATACTGTATATAATATATAATACTGTATATAATCACTACAGATAATACTGTATATAATCACTACAGATAATACTGTATATATATTATAATCACTACAGATAATACTGTATATAATCACTACAGATAATCTGTATATATTATAACTACAGATAATACTGTATATAATCACTACAGATAATACTGTATATAATCACTACAGATAATACTGTATATAATCACTACAGATAATACTGTATATAATATAATCACTACAGATAGATAATACTGATATACTGTATATAATCACTACAGATAATACTGTATATAATCACTACAGATAAAACTGTATATAATCACTACAGATAATACTGTATATAATCACTACAGATAAAACTGTATATAATCACTACAGATAATACTGTATATTATAACTACAGATAATACTGTATATATATATAATCACTACAGATAATACTGTATATATATTTAATCACTACAGATAAAACTGTATATAATCACTACAGATAAAACTGTATATAATCACTACAGATAATACTGTATATATATTATAACTACAGGTAAAACTGTATATAATCACTACAGATAATACTGTATATAACCACAGATAATACTATATAATTATCACTAAGATAATACTGTATATAATCACTACATATAATATTGTATATATATTATAATACTGTATATAATCACTACAGATAATACTAATATATATATATATAATCACTACAGATAATACTGTATATAATCACTACAGATAATACTGTATATAATCACTACAGATAATACTGTATATATATTATAACTACAGATAAACTGTATATAATCACTACAGATAATACTGTATATAATCACTACAGATAATACTGTATATAATCACTACAGATAATACTGTATATAACCACTACAGATAATACTGTATATAATAACTACAGATAATACTGTATATATATATTAATAACACTACAGATAATACTGTATATATATTATAACTACAGATAATACTGTATATAATCATACAGATAATACTGTATATAATCACTACAGATAATACTGTATATAATCACTACAGATAATACTGTATATATATTATAACTACAGATAATACTGTATATAATCACTACAGATAATACTGTATATATATTATAACTACAGATACTGTATATAATTACAGATAATACTATATAATATACAGATAATACTGTATATAATCACTACAGATAATACTGTATATAATCATAACTACAGATAATACTGTATATATATAATCACTACAGATAATACTGTATATAATCACTACAGATAAAACTGTATATAATCACTACAGATAATACTGTATATAATTATAACTACAGATAATACTGTATATAATCATAACTACAGATAATACTGTATATAATCATAACTACAGATAATACTGTATATAATCACTACAGATAATACTGTATATAATCACTACAGATAATACTGTATATAATCACTACAGATAATACTGTATATAATCACTACAGATAATACTGTATATAATCACTACAGATAATACTGTATATATATTATAACTGTATATATATTATAGATAATACTGATAATACTGTATATAATCACTACAGATAATACTGTATATATATTATAACTACAGATAATACTGTATATAATCACTACAGATAATACTGTATATAATCACTACAGATAATACTGTATATAATCACTACAGATAATACTGTATATAATCACTACAGATAATACTGTATATATATTATAACAGATAATACTGTATATAATCACTACAGATAATACTGTATATAATCACTACAGATAATACTGTATATATATTATAACTACAGATAATACTGTATATAATCACTAAGATAATACAGATAATACTGTATATATAATCACTACAGATAATACTGTATATAATCACTACAGATAATACTGTATATAATCACTACAGATATACTGTATATAATCACTACAGATAATACTGTATATATATTATAACTACAGATAATACTGTATATAATAACTACAGATAATACTGTATATAATCACTACAGATAATACTGTATATAAATCACTACAGAGATAATACTGTATATAATCACTACAGATATACTGTATATAATCACTACAGATAATACTGTATATAATCATAACTACAGATAATACTGTATAAAATCACTACAGATAATACTGTATATAATCACTACAGATAATACTGTATATAATCACTACAGATAATACTGTATATAATCACTACAGATAATACTGTATATATATTATAACTACAGATAATACTGTATATATATTTTTACTACAGATAATACTGTATATAATCACTACAGATAAAACTGTATATAATCACTACAGATAATATTGTATATAATCACTACAGATAATACTGTATATAATCACTACAGATAATACTGTATATAATCACTACAGATAATACTGTATATAATCACTACAGATAATACTGTATATAATCACTACAGATAATACTGTATATAATCACTACAGATAATACTGTATATAATCACTACAGATAATACTGTATATATATTATAACTACAGATAATACTGTATATAATCACTACAGATAATACTGTATATAATCACTACAGATAATACTGTATATATATTATAACTACAGATAATACTGTATATATATTTTTACTACAGATAATACTGTATATAATCACTACAGATAATACTGTATATAATCACTATAATATCATAAATCACTAGATAATACTGTATATAATAACTACAGATAATACTGTATATAATAACTACAGATAATACTGTATATAATCACTACAGATAAAACTGTATATAATCATAACTAAGATATTGTATATAATCACTACAGATAATACTGTATATAATCACTACAGATAATACTGTATATAATCACTACAGATAATACTGTATATATATAATATATATAATCACTACAGATAATACTGTATATATATATAATCACTACAGATAATACTGTATATAATCACTACAGATAATACTGTATATATATTATAATACTACAGATAATACTGTATATAATCACTACAGATAATACTGTATATAATCACTACAGATAATACTGTATATAATCACTACAGATAATACTGTATATAATCACTACAGATAATACTGTATATAATCACTACAGATAATACTGTATATATATATAATCACTACAGATAAAACTGTATATAATAACTACAGATAATACTGTATATAATCACTACAGATAATACTGTATATAATCACTACAGATAATACTGTATATATATTATAACTACAGATAATACTGTATATATATATAATCACTACAGATAATACTGTATATATATTATAACTACAGATAATACTGTATATATATATAATCACTACAGATAATACTGTATATATATTATAACTACAGATAATACTGTATATATATTATAACTACAGATAATACTGTATATATATATAATCACTACAGATAATACTGTATATAATCACTACAGATAATACTGTATATAATCACTACAGATAATACTGTATATAATCACTACAGATAATACTGTATATAATCACTACAGATAATACTGTATATATATTATTACTACAGATAATACTGTATATAATCACTACAGATAATACTGTATATAATCACTACAGATAATACTGTATATATATTATAACTACAGATAATACTGTATATAATCAGATAATACTGTATATAATATTAATACTTATATAATCACTACAGATAATACTGTATATAATCACTACAGATAATACTGTATATAATATCAGATAACTACAGATAATACTGTATATAATCATATAATACTGTATACTACAGATAATACTGTATATAACCATTACAGATAATACTGTATATAATCACTACAGATAATACTGTATATATATTTTTACTACAGATAATACTGTACTCTGTAGAGCATTTGTATTCTTTATTTATTTAGGGAAAACCTGCTGAGACCATTGTTTTATTCACAAGGCTGCCCTGATCACAGCAACACAACAATCAATACAATATCAAACAAAACAGCAATAAATTCAATGTCAAATAACATATGAAACGACAGCGGCTAGAGCATTGGGCCAGTAACCAAAAGGTCGCTGGTTCCAAAACCCACGCAAACAATATGAAAATCTGGTTGACCCTGATCCAGGGCTCTGTTCTACTCTGGTTGACCCTGATCCAGGGCTCTGTTCTACTCTGGTTGACCCTGATCCAGGGCTCTGTTCTACTCTGGTTGACCCTGATCCAGGGGCTCTGTTCTACTCTGGTTGCCCCTGATCCAGGGCTCTGTTCTACTCTGGTTGACCCTGATCCAGGGCTCTGTTCCATTATGGTTGACCCTGATCCAGGGCTCTGTTCTCCTCTGGTTGACCCTGATCCAGGATTCTGTTCTACTCTGGTTGACCCTGATCCAGGGCTCTGTTCTACTCTGGTTGACCCTGATCCAGGGCTCTGTTCTACTCTGGTTGATCCTGATCCAGGGCTCTGTTCTCCTATGGTTGACCCTGATCCAGGGCTCTGTTCTACTCTGGTGACCCTGATCCAGGGCTCTGTTCCATACTATGGTTGACCCTGATCCAGGGCTCTGTTCTACTCTAGTTGACCCTGATCCAGGGCTCTGTTCTACTCTGATTGACCCTGATCCAGGGCTCTGTTCTACTCTGGTTGACCCTGATCCAGGGCTCTGTTCTACTCTGGTTGACCCTGATCCAGGGCTCTGTTCTACTCTGGTTGACCCTGATCCAGGGCTCTGTTCTCCTCTGGTTGACCCTGATCCAGGGGCTCTGTTCTACTCTGGTTGACCCTGATCAAGGGCTTTGTTCCACTATGGTTGACCCTGATTCCAGGGCTCTGTTCTACTCTGGTTGACCCTGATCCAGGGCTCTGTTCTACTCTGGTGACCCTGATCCAGGGCTCTGTTCTCCTCTGGTTGACCCTGATCCAGGGCTCTGTTCTACTCTGGTTGACCCTGATCCAGGGCTCTGTTCTACTCTGGTTGACCCTGATCCAGGGCTCTGTTCTCCTCTGGTTGACCCTGATCCAGGGCACTGTTCTGATCCAGGGCTCTGTTCTCTCTGGTTGACCCTGATCCAGGGCTCTGTTCCACTATGGTTGACCCTGATCCAGGGCTCTGTTCTACTCTGGTTGACCCTGATCCAGGGCTCTGTTCTCCTCTGGTTGACCCTGATCCAGGATTCTGTTCTACTCTGGTTGACCCTGATCCAGGGCTCTGTTCTACTCTGGTTGATCCTGATCCAGGGCTCTGTTCCATTATGGTTGACCCTGATCCAGGGCTCTGTTCTACTCTGGTTGACCCTGATCCAGGGCTCTGTTCCATTATGGTTGACCCTGATCCAGGGCTCTGTTCTACTCTAGTTGACCCTGATCCAGGGCTCTGTTCTACTCTGGTTGACCCTGATCCAGGGCTCTGTTCTACTCTGGTTGACCCTGATCCAGGGCTCTGTTCTACTCTAGTTGACCCTGATCCAGGGCTCTGTTCCAGGGGCTCTCTGGTTGACCCTGATCCAGGGCTCTGTTCTCCTCTGGTTGACCCTGATCCAGGGCTTTGTTCCACTATGGTTGACCCTGATTCAGGGCTCTGTTCTACTCTGGTTGAGCCCTGATTCAGGGCTCTGTTCTACTCTGGTTGACCCTGATCCAGGGCTCTGTTCTCCTCTGGTTGACCCTGATCCAGGGCTCTGTTCTCCTCTGGTGACCCTGATCCAGGGCTCTGTTCTACTCTGGTTGACCCTGATCCAGGGCTTTGTTCCACTATGGTTGACCCTGATCCAGGGCTCTGTTCTACTCTGGTTGACCCTGATCCAGGGCTCTGTTCTCCTCTGGTTGACCCTGATCCAGGGCTCTGTTCTACTCTGGTTGACCCTGATCCAGGGCTCTGTTCTACTCTGGTTGACCCTGATTCAGGGCTCTGTTCTACTCTGGTTGATCCTGATCCAGGGCTCTGTTCCATTATGGTTGACCCTGATCCAGGGCTCTGTTCTACTCTGGTTGACCCTGATCCAGGGCTCTGTTCCATTATGGTTGACCCTGATCCAGGGCTCTGTTCTACTCTAGTTGACCCTGATCCAGGGCTCTGTTCTCCTCTGGTTGACCCTGATCCAGGGCTCTTTTCTCCTCTGGTTGACCCTGATCCAGGGGCTCTGTTCTACTCTGGTTGACCCTGATCCAGGGGCTCTGTTCTACTCTGGTTGACCCTGATCCAGGGCTGATCCAGGGCTCTGTTCTACTCTAGTTGAACCTGATCCAGGGCTCTGTTCAACTCTGGGTGACCCTGATCCAGGGCTCTGTTCTACTCTGGTTGACCCTGATCCAGGGCTCTGGTCTACTCTGGTTGACCCTGATCCAGGGCTCTGTTCTACTCTGGTTGACCCTGATCCAGGGCTCTGTTCTCCTCTGGTTGACCCTGATCCAGGGCTCTGTTCTACTCTGGTTGACCCTGATCCAGGGCTCTGTTCTCCTCTGGTTGACCCTGATCCAGGGCTCTGTTCTACTCTGGTTGACCCTGATCCAGGGGCTCTGGTTGACCCTGATCCTCTGGTTGACCCCTGATCCAGGGCTCTGTTCTACTCTGGTTGACCCTGATCCAGGGGCTCTGTTCTACTCTGGTTGACCCTGATCCAGGGGCTCTGTTCTCCTCTGGTTGACCCTGATCCAGGGCTCTGTTCCATTATGGTTGACCCTGATCCAGGGCTCTGTTCTACTCTGGTTGACCCTGATCCAGGGGCTCTGTTCTACTCTGGTTGACCCTGATCCAGGGGCTCTGTTCTCCTCTGGTTGACCCTGATCCAGGGCTCTGTTCTCCTCTGGTTGGCCCTGATCCAGGGGCTCTGTTCTACTCTGGTTGACCCTGATCCAGGGGCTCTGTTCTACTCTGGTTGACCCTGATCCAGGTGCTCTGTTCTACTCTAGTTGAACCTGATCCAGGGCTTTGTTCTCTGTTCTACTCTGGGTGACCCTGATCCAGGGCTCTGTTCTGGATCAGGGCTACTCTGGTTGACCCTGATCCAGGGCTCTGTTCTACTCTGGTTGACCCTGATCCAGGGTTCTGTTCTACTCTGGTGACCCTGATCCAGGGCTCTGTTCTACTCTGGTTGACCCTGATCCAGGGCTCTGTTCTACTCTGGTTGACCCTGATCCAGGGCTCTGTTCTCCTCTGGTTGACCCTGATCCAGGGCTCTGTTCTACTCTGGTTGACCCTGATCCAGGGCTCTGTTCTCCTCTGGTTGACCCTGATCCAGGGGCTCTGTTCTACTCTGGTTGACCCTGATCCAGGGCTCTGTTCTCCTCTGGTTGACCCTGATCCAGGGCTCTGTTCTACTCTGGTTGACCCTGATCCAGGGGCTCTGTTCTACTCTGGTTGACCCTGATCCAGGGGCTCTGTTCTCCTCTGGTTGACCCTGATCCAGGGCTCTGTTCCATTATGGTTGACCCTGATCCAGGGCTCTGTTCTACTCTGGTTGACCCTGATCCAGGGGCTCTGTTCTACTCTGGTTGACCCTGATCCAGGGGCTCTGTTCTCCTCTGGTTGACCGTGATCCAGGGCTCTGTTCTACTCTGATCCAGTTGACCCTGATCCAGGGCTCTGTTCTCCTCTGGTTGACCCTGGTTGATCCAGGGCTCTGTTCTCCTCTGGTTGGCCCTGATCCAGGGGCTCTGTTCTACTCTGGTTGACCCTGATCCAGGGGCTCTGTTCTACTCTGGTTGACCCTGATCCAGGTGCTCTGTTCTACTCTAGTTGAACCTGATCCAGGGGCTCTGTTCTACTCTGGGTGACCCTGATCCAGGGCTCTGTTCTACTCTGGTTGACCCTGATCCAGGGCTCTGGTCTACTCTGGTTGACCCTGATCCAGGGCTCTGTTCTACTCTGGTTGACCCTGATCCAGGGGCTCTGTTCTACTCTGGTTGACCCTGATCCAGGGCTCTGTTCTACTCTGGTTGACCCTAATCCAGGGCTCTGTTCTCCTCTGGTTGAACCTGATCCAGGGGCTCTGTTCTACTCTGGGTGACCCTGATCCAGGGCTCTGTTCTACTCTGGTTGACCCTGATCCAGGGCTCTGGTCTACTCTGGTTGACCCTGATCCAGGGTTCTGTTCTACTCTGGTTGACACTGATCCAGGGGCTCTGTTCTACTCTGGTTGACCCTGATCCAGGGCTCTGTTCTACTCTGGTTGACCCTGATCCAGGGGCTCTGTTCTACTCTGGTTGACCCTGATCCAGGGGCTCTGTTCTCCTCTGGTGACCCTGATCCAGGGGCTCTGTTCCATTATGGTTGACCCTGATCCAGGGCTCTGTTCCACTATGGTTGACCCTGATCCAGGGGCTCTGTTCTCCTCTGGTTGACCCTGATCCAGGGCTCTGTTCTACTCTGGTGACCCTGATCCAGGGCTCTGTTCTACTCTGTGTTGACCCTGATCCAGGGCTCTGTTCTCCTCTGGTTGACCCTGATCCAGGGCTCTGTTCTCCTCTGGTTGGCCCTGATCCAGGGCTCTGTTCTACTCTGGTTGACCCTGATCCAGGGGCTCTGTTCTACTCTGGTTGACCCTGATCCAGGTGCTCTGTTCTACTTCTAGTTGAACCTGATCCAGGGGCTCTGTTCTACTCTCTGGGTGACCCTGATCCAGGGCTCTGTTCTACTCTGGTTGACCCTGATCCAGGGCTCTGTTCTACTCTGGTTGACCCTGATCCAGGGCTCTGTTCTACTCTGGTTGACCCTGGACCCTGATCCAGGGGCTCTGTTCTCCTTTGTTCTGGTTGACCCTGATCCAGGGCTCTGTTCTACTCTGGTTGACCCTAATCCAGGGCTCTGTTCTCCTCTGGTTGAACCCTGGATCCAGGGGCTCTGTTCTACTCTGGTTGACCCTGATCCAGGGCTCTGTTCTACTTGGTTGACCCTGATCCAGGGCTTTGGTCTACTATGGTTGACCCTGATCCAGGGCTCTGTTCTACTGGTTGACCCTGATCCAGGGCTCTGCTCTGTGATCCAGGATTCTCTGGTTGACCCTGATCCAGGGCTCTGTTCCTCTGGGTTGACCCTGATCCAGGGCTCTGTTCTCCAGTTGACCCTGGGCTCTGACCCTGATCCAGGGCTCTGTTCTACTCTGGCTGACCCTGATCCAGGGCTCTGTTCTACACTTTGACTGGGGCCTTGGTTGACCCTGATCCAGGGCTCTGTTCTCCTCTGGTTGACCCTGATCCAGGGCTCTGTTCTACTCTGGTTGACCCTGATCCAGGGGGCTCTGTTCTCTGGTTGACCCTGGATCCAGGGCTCTGTTCTACACTGGCTGACCCTGATCCAGGGGCTCTGTTCTCCTCTGGTTGACCCTGATCCAGGGGCTCTGTTCTACTCTGGTGACCCTGATCCAGGGCTCTGTTCCATTATGGTCTGACCCTGATCCAGGGCTCTGTTCTACTCTGCTGACCCTGATCCAGGGCTCTGTTCTACTCTGCTGACTGGATTCAGGGCTCTGACCCTGATCCAGGGCTCTGTTCTCCTGATCTGGGTTGACCCTGATCCAGGGCTCTGTTCTACTCTAGTTGACCCTGATCCAGGGCTCTGTTCTACTCTCTGGTTGACCCTGATCCAGGGCTCTGTTCTCCTCTGGTTGGCCAGGGACCCTCCAGGGCTCTGTTCTACTCTGGTTGACCCTGATCCAGGGCTCTGTTCTACTCTGGTTGACCCTGATCCAGGTGCTCTGTTCTACTCTGGTTGAACCTGATCCAGGGGCTCTGTTCTACTCTGGGTGACCCTGATCCAGGGCTCTGTTCTACTCTGGTTGACCCTGATCCAGGGCTCTGGTCTACTCTGGTTGACCCTGATCCAGGGTTCTGTTCTACTCTGGTTGACACTGATCCAGGGGCTCTGTTCTACTCTGGTTGACCCTGATCCAGGGCTCTGTTCTACTCTGGTTGACCCTGATCCAGGGCTCTGTTCTCCTCTGGTTGACCCTGATCCAGGGCTCTGTTCTACTCTGGTTGACCCTGATCCAGGGCTCTGTTCTCCTCTGGTTGACCCTGATCCAGGGGCTCTGTTCTACTCTGGTTGACCCTGATCCAGGGGCTCTGTTCTCCTCTGGTTGACCCTGATCCAGGGCTCTGTTCTACTCTGGTTGACCCTGATCCAGGGGCTCTGTTCTACTCTGGTTGACCCTGATCCAGGGGCTCTGTTCTCCTCTGGTTGACCCTGATCCAGGGCTCTGTTCCATTATGGTTGACCCTGATCCAGGGCTCTGTTCTACTCTGGTTGACCCTGATCCAGGGGCTCTGTTCTACTCTGGTTGACCCTGATCCAGGGGCTCTGTTCTCCTCTGGTTGACCGTGATCCAGGGCTCTGTTCTACTCTAGTTGACCCTGATCCAGGGCTCTGTTCTCCTC
Organism: Oncorhynchus nerka; assembly: GCF_034236695.1. Lineage (NCBI taxonomy): Eukaryota > Metazoa > Chordata > Actinopteri > Salmoniformes > Salmonidae > Oncorhynchus > Oncorhynchus nerka. Next base: position 4,160 of record NW_027038130.1, on the reverse strand, counting down.
TGGTTGACCCTGATCCAGGGCTCTGTTCTCCTCTGGTTGGCCCTGATCCAGGGGCTCTGTTCTACTCTGGTTGACCCTGATCCAGGGGCTCTGTTCTACTCTGGTTGACCCTGATCCAGGTGCTCTGTTCTACTCTAGTTGAACCTGATCCAGGGGCTCTGTTCTACTCTGGGTGACCCTGATCCAGGGCTCTGTTCTACTCTGGTTGACCCTGATCCAGGGCTCTGGTCTACTCTGGTGACCCTGATCCAGGGCTCTGTTCTACTCTGGCTGACCCTGATCCAGGGGCTCTGTTCTACTCTGGTGACCCTGATCCAGGGCTCTGTTCTACTCTGGTTGACCCTAATCCAGGGCTCTGTTCTCCTCTGGTTGACCCTGATCCAGGGCTCTGTTCTACTCTGGTGACCCTGATCCAGGGCTCTGTTCTCCTCTGGTTGACCCTGATCCAGGGCTCTGTAAAACAACACATTTCACTGCATCTAACTGGTGTATCTGACAATAAAACATGTGCTTATTATCGTATGGTTTTCCAGCTACAGCCTCAGTATGTTGTGAAATGAACATTCCCAGTTGATAGCGCAGCAGTCTGGAATAGCTTCTCATACATGTGTTTTCTCCGCTATTTAAGACATGAGGATTAGAGTAATGTTGGCTTCACTCTTGTACCTTGGCACTTTAACTGTTACCCAACAGGGTCATACTAAATATGACATATATACTCAGTTATAATGGACATGATACCGAGGTTTACATCGGTTCTGTCAGCTTACTGTCAGTATCTTAGTGTGGACATTCACCTGGTTTCAGACTGATGCCGCTAATAATTCATGCTAAATGTTGTTGATATTCAGTGCAGGGTACAGAGATCATATGATGTAACTTACTGTATAGAACTGTCTCAACTACCTGGATGCATCTTTATCCCTTTAAACCACTCTGGCCCAAAGTTTCTATCCTGGCTCTGAGAGAGGAACTGCACAGGGTTGTCTTTAGCTGGGAGATGAGCTGGGTCTCTGTGAGAGGAGCTGGGCCTGGGGCTGGGAGGAGCTGGGGTGAGAGGAGCTGTGTCTGAGAGGAGCTGTGTCTGAGAGGAGCTGTGTCTGAGAGGAGCTGTGTCTGAGAGGAGCTGGGTCTGGGAGGAGCTGGGTCTGGGAGGGGCTGGGACTGAAAGGAGCTGGGGCTGAGAGTAGCTGGGTCTGAGAGGAGCTGGGCTTGAGAGGAGCTGGGCTTGAGAGGAGCTGGGCTTGAGAGGACCCGGGTCTGGGAGGAGCTGGGCTTGAGAGGGAGCTGGGCTTGAGAGGAGCTGGGTCTGGAGAGGAGCTGGGTCTGAGACGAGCTCGGCTTGAGAGGAGCTGGGTCTGGGAGGAGCTGGGTCTGGGAGGGGCTGGGACTGAAAGGAGCTGGGGCTGAGAGTAGCTGGGTCTGAGAGGAGCCTGGGACTGAGAGGAGCTGTGTCTGAGAGGAGCTGGGCTTGAGAGGAGCTGGGTCTGAGAGGAGCTGGGCTTGAGAGGAGCTGGGCTTGAGAGGAGCTGGGTCTGGGAGGAGCTGGGTCTGAGAGGAGCTGTGTCTGAGAGGAGCTGAGCTTGAGAGGAGCTGGGCTTGAGAGGAGCTGGGCTTGAGAGGAGATGGGCTTGAGAGGAGATGGGTCTGGGAGGAGCTGGGTCTGAGGAGGAGCTGTGTCTGGTCTAAGTTGTCTTTCTGTGGATCCTCCATATGGTGTCTCTGGAGAGAGACATCAGCTCTGTTTTTTATGATAACTGTATGATGGATATTTACATCATCATCCAGCCTGCATGGATCACTGTCAGCACAAATCACCCAGCTATTAGTAGACACGTTGACTACGTTTCAAAACAATCTGAGGGAGGTCAGTAAGGTTCAGAGTGTTTCATTCAGCACAGCCAAACCTGACCAAGTTGATGTGACTCCTGTGCACTACTCTGTGTGTTGTGAGAGAATGGACATCTGATCCTGCCTGGTACCACGCTAGGAAGACTAACAATACCATACCAGCATGGACACACGCTCCTATTGATGTCAAATGTGGCATTACTTTGGCTTTAATAACTGACTCGGATTTCTTCCGTTTGTTAATAACTTTGGGGTAATACATATATGGCACCTGTATGATTTGATTTGACCTTATGGCCTCAAAATATAGATATTACATATCAGGCTGTAGAGCACAGCCCGCCTCCAGAGAACTACACACCACATTAGATTGAATTACCAAATCAACAGCTTTATGTGCAGCCGTTCCACCCAGTAGGGCTTACCATGTTAGCTCCTAATCCTCACTTCAGGCCACCTCCTCATATGCTTCACAACCATTAAGATATGGAGAAACTCTCCACAGATGTCATCTCAAGATGGATGTTGCTGTTCTCGTGTGAGGAAAGGAATCTGAGCATGGCTGAAAGCTGATCGCCTGTCCGGGAAAAGTCAGCTGTGAAAACATTCCTAATGCCAGATAGGGCTTGTGTTCTGTCCACTTCTCCAAACCTGGCTGAGGTCCTGGCAGGGTTGGGCTGCAAGCACCTCAATGTGTTACTGAAGACCTGGGACCAGGCAGGGTTGGACTGCAAGCACCTCAATGTGGACTGAAGACCAGGCAGGGTTGGACTGCAAGTACCTCAATGTGTTAATGAAGACCTGGGACCTGGCAGGGTTGGACTGCAAGCACCTCAATGTGTTAATGAAGACCAGGCAGGGTTGGGCTGCAAGCACCTCAATGTGTTAATGAAGACCTGGGACCTGGCAGGGTTGGACTGCAAGCACCTCAATGTGTTACTGAAGACCTGGGACCTGGCAGGGTTGGGCTGCAAGCACCTCAATGTGTTACTGAAGACCTGGCAGGGTTGGGCTGCAAGCACCTCAATGTGTTAATGAAGACCTGGGACCTGGCAGGGTTGGACTGCAAGCACCTCAATGTGTTACTGAAGACCTAGGACCAGGCAGGGTTGGACTGCAAGCACCTCAATGTTTTAATGAAGACCTGGCAGGGTTGGACTGCAATCACCTCAATGTGTTACTGAAGACCTGTGACCTGGCAGGGTTGGACTGCAAGCACCTCAATGTGTTAATGAAGACCTGGGATCTGGCAGGGTTGGACTGCAAGCACCTCAATGTGTTACTGAAGACCTGGGACCTGGCAGGGTTGGACTGCAAGCACCTCAATATGTTACTGAAGACCTGGGACCAGGCAGGCTGGGCTGCAGCACCTCAATGTGTTAATGAAGACCTGGCAGGGTTGGGCTGCAAGCACCTCAATGTGTTAATGAAGACCTGGGACCTGGCAGGGTTGGGCTGCAATCACCTCAATGTGTTACTGAAGACCTGGCAGGGTTGGACTGCAAGCACCTCAATGTGTTAATGAAGACCTGGGACCTGGCAGGGTTGGGCTGCATGCACCTCAATGTGTTAATGAAGACCTGGGACCTGGCAGGGTTGGGCTGCAAGTACCTCAATGTGTTACTGAAGACCTGGGACCTGGCAGGGTTGGACTGCAAGCACCTCAATGTGTTACTGAAGACCTGGGACCTGGCAGGGTTGGACTGCAAGCAGCTCAATGTGTTACTGAAGACCTGGCAGGGTTGGACTGCAAGCACCTCAATGTGTTAATGAAGACCTGGCAGGGTTGGGCTGCAAGCACCTCAATGTGTTACTGAAGACCTGGGACCAGGCAGGGTTAGACTGCAAGCACCTCAATGTGTTAATGAAGATATGGGACCTGGCAGGGTTGGACTGCAAGCACCTCAATCAATGTGTTAATGAAGACCTGGGACCTGGCAGGGTTGGACTGCAAGCACCTCAATGTGTTAATGAAGATATGGGACCTGGCAGGGTTGGACTGCAAGCACCTCAATGTGTTAATGAAGACCTGGGACCTGGCAGGGTTGGACTGCAAGCACCTCAATGTGTTAATGAAGATATGGGACCTGGCAGGGTTGGACTGCAAGAACCTCAATGTGTTAATGAAGACCTGTGACCTGGCAGGGTTGGACTGCAAGCACCTCAATGTGTTAATGAAGACCTGGCATGGTTGGACTGCAAGAACCTCAATGTGTTAATGAAGACCTGGGACCTGGCAGGGTTGGACTGCAAGCACCTCAATGTGTTAATGAAGACCTGGCAGGGTTGGACTGCAAGCACCTCAATGT
>NW_027038129.1:0-26255 GCF_034236695.1 Oncorhynchus nerka | reverse complement strand
CCACTGGGCTTCCTCTCATCACCATATTCTCTCTCCATCATTCCCCACCGCCGGCCACTGGGCTTCCTCTCATCACCATATTCTCTCTCCATCATTCCCCACCGCCGACCACTGGGCTTCCTCTCATCACCATATTCTCTCTCCATCATTCCCCACCGCCGGCCACTGGGCTTCCTCTCATCACCATATTCTCTCTCCATCATTCCACCGCCGGCCACTGGGCTTCCTCTCATCACCATATTCTCTCTCCATCATTCCCCACCGCCGGCCACTGGGCTTCCTCTCATCACCATATTCTCTCTCCATCATTCCCCACCGCCCTGGCTTCATCTCGTCGCTATTCTCTCTATCATTCCACCATGCCACTGGCTTCCTCTCCATCATTTCTCCCATCATTCCCACCGGCCACTGGGCTTCCTCTCATCACCATATTCTCGCTCCATCATTCCCCACCGCCGGCCACTGGGCTTCCTCTCATCACCATATTCTCGCTCCATCATTCCCCACCGCCGGCCACTGGGCTTCCTCTCATCACCATATTCTCGCTCCATCATTCCCCACCGCCGGCCACTGGGCTTCCTCTCATCACCATATTCTCGCTCCATCATTCCCCACCGCCGGCCACTGGGCTTCCTCTCATCACCATATTCTCTCTCCATCATTCCCCACCGCCGGCCACTGGGCTTCCTCTCATCACCATATTCTCGCTCCATCATTCCCCACCGCCGGCCTCTGGGCTTCCTCTCATCACCATATTCTCGCTCCATCATTCCCCACCGCCGGCCACTGGGCTTCCTCTCATCACCATATTCTCTCTCCATCATTCCCCACCGCCGGCCACTGGGCTTCCTCTCATCACCATATTCTCTCTCCATCATTCCCCACCGCCGGCCACTGGGCTTCCTCTCATCACCATATTCTCTCTCCATCATTCCCCACCGGCCACTGGGCTTCCTCTCATCACCATATTCTCTCTCCATCATTCCCCACTGGGCTTCCTCTCATCACCATATTCTCTCTCCATCATTCCCCACCACCGGCCACTGGGCTTCCTCTCATCACCATATTCTCTCTCCATCATTCCCCACCGCCGGCCACTGGGCTTCCTCTCATCACCATATTCTCTCTCCATCATTCCCCACCGCCGGCCACTGGGCTTCCTCTCATCACCATATTCTCTCTCCATCATTCCCCACCGCCGGCCACTGGGCTTCCTCTCATCACCATATTCTCTCTCCATCATTCCCCACCGCCGGCCACTGGGCTTCCTCTCATCACCATATTCTCTCTCCATCATTCCCCACCGCCGGCCACTGGGCTTCCTCTCATCACCATATTCTCTCTCCATCATTCCCCACCGCCGGCCACTGGGCTTCCTCTCATCACCATATTCTCTCTCCATCATTCCCCACCGCCGGCCACTGGGCTTCCTCTCATCACCATATTCTCTCTCCATCATTCCCCACCGCCGGCCACTGGGCTTCCTCTCATCACCATATTCTCTCTCCATCATTCCCCACTGGGCTTCCTCTCATCACCATATTCTCTCTCCATCATTCCCCACCGCCGGCCACTGGGCTTCCTCTCATCACCATATTCTCTCTCCATCATTCCCCACCGCCGGCCACTGGGCTTCCTCTCATCACCATATTCTCGCTCCATCATTCCCCACCGCCGGCCTCTGGGCTTCCTCTCATCACCATATTCTCGCTCCATCATTCCCCACCGCCGGCCACTGGGCTTCCTCTCATCACCATATTCTCGCTCCATCATTCCCCACCGCCGGCCACTGGGCTTCCTCTCATCACCATATTCTCGCTCCATCATTCCCCACCGCCGGCCTCTGGGCTTCCTCTCATCACCATATTCTCGCTCCATCATTCCCCACCGCCGGCCTCTGGGCTTCCTCTCATCACCATATTCTCTCTCCATCATTCCCCACCGCCGGCCACTGGGCTTCCTCTCATCACCATATTCTCGCTCCATCATTCCCCACCGCCGGCCTCTGGGCTTCCTCTCATCACCATATTCTCGCTCCATCATTCCCCACCGCCGGCCTCTGGGCTTCACTCTCATCACCATATTCTCGCTCCATCATTCCCCACACGCCGACCTCTGGGCTTCCTCTCATCACCATATTCTCGCTCCATCATTCCCCACCGCCGGCCTCTGGGCTTCCTCTCATCACCATATTCTCGCTCCATCATTCCCCACCGCCGGCCTCTGGGCTTCCGCTCATCACCATATTCTCGCTCCATCATTCCCCACCGCCGGCCTCTGGGCTTCCTCTCATCACCATATTCTCGCTCCATCATTCCCCACCGCCGGCCTCTGGGCTTCCTCTCATCACCATATTCTCGCTCCATCATTCCCCACCGCCGGCCACTGGGCTTCCTCTCATCACCATATTCTCGCTCCATCATTCCCCACCTCTCATCACCATATTTGGTCGTGAGTGGAAAAGCCAAGCGAATGCTTCTCATTTATTCATCCTGTGAAATATCTGTGTGTAAAATCTGGGATTTGATTAACAAATATACTGAGACTTGCAAACATCCCAAGATGAAATGTAACGAGTAGAAATAGTGGGTGGCCAATACAACCTAGCAGTAGAAGACTATCACATTATAATCTATTCCCCTACGAAGTTTATTGTTACAAAAACACCTTCTGTTGAATATAGTCTTTGACCTCTAGCATCTGCTCTAAACTACAGGATGTATGTACCTAACCTTTGACCTCTAGCACCTGCTCTAAACCACAGGCTGTACGTACGTAATCTTTGACCTCTAGCACCTGCTCTAAACCACAGGCTGTACGTACGGACCCTTCGCCTATATAGAACACGATGCCTCTAATATGCCATTTAACAGACACTTTTATCCAAAGCGACTTAACATGCAAACATTTGTTTTATGTGTAGGTGGCTCCGGGAATTAAACCCCTATCCTGGCGTTGTAAGAGCCATGCTCTACCAACTGAGCTCCAGAGGACCATACAAACCTCACTAACCTCTTATGGGGGTGGGTGGCGTCTGTATCCCAGGATCGTCTCTTGATCCTGGGCAGGTCAGAGTTGAGGAGAGCCTCTCCGTCCGGGACACTTCCTGGTTCAGACAGCACGGCCGGCGAGGGGGCGGGGCTTAAGGCGAAGGGGACGGGACAAGGTTCCTTGGAGCAGGTGGTCTGGGTCTCGTAGCGAATCAGACGGGACTGCAGCCGGACAAAGCCCTGGTCCCGGTCCAAGGCCTTGTGGCCCTGCTCGTCCAGACAAAACCTGGGTAGGGTCAAGAAATTAGTGATTCAAAACATAGACCAGTCTGGACCAGGGAGAAGAGAGAGCTTAGTGATTCAAAACATAGACCAGTCTGGACCAGGGAGAAGAGAGAGCTTAGTGATTCAACACAGAGACAGGTCTGGACCAGGGAGAAGAGAGAGCTTAGTGATTCAAAACATAGACCAGTCTGGACCAGGGAGAAGAGAGAGCTTAGTGATTCAACACAGAGACAGGTCTGGACCAGGGAGAAGAGAGAGCTTAGTGATTCAACACAGAGACAGGTCTGGACCAGGGAGAAGAGAGAATGCAGATTCAACACAGAGACAGGTCTGGACCAGGAGAAGAGAGAGCTTAGTGATTCAACACAGATACAGGTCTGGACCAGGAGAAGAGAGAGCTTAGTGATTCAACACAGAGACAGGTTCCAAATTCAGGGAGAAGAGAGAGCTTAGTGATTTAACACAGAGACAGGTCTGGACTAGGGAGAAGAGAGAGCTTAGTGATTCAACACAGAGACAGGTCTGGACCAGGGAGAAGAGAGAGAGCTTAGTGATTCAACACAGAGACAGGTCTGGACCAGGAGAAAGAGAGAGCTTAGTGATTCAACACAGAGACAGGTCTGGACCAGGAGAAGAGAGAACTTAGTGATTCAACACAGAGACAGGTCTGGACCAGGGAAAGAGAGAGCTTAGTGATCAACACAGAGACCAGGTCTGGACCCAGGGAAGAAGGCTTAGTGATAGTATAAAAGAGCAGGGGAGGGTTCTGAAGGAACTTCAACATTCATACACAGAAAGATCAGGACTGGACCAGGGAGAAGAGAAGGCTTAGTGATTCAACACAGGTGCCATTTACACGACCAGGGAAAAGAAATAAGTCTAGTGATTCAATCACTTTCAATATTTGATTTGTAATCCTTCGTTAACTCAACACAGAGAAAACACATTCCTGGACCAGGGAAGATTAGCTTAGTGATTCAAATACAGAGACAGGTCTGGAGAGAAAAGAAGGATTCAACAAACTAGACAGGTCTGGATCTAAAAGATTGCACATAGTGATTGCACACTTGATTAATGCAAGAGACAGGTCCCAAATGTGTGAATTTTAAAAGCCTTTGATTTTCAAAAGAAGGAGCCAGTCAAAAACCCAGTACTTGGTAGTAGATAATTAAGTATAAAAGAGGCAGGGGAGGTTCCAGATGGAACATCAACATTCATAGAAGACTGAAAGATCAGGACTAAATTAGCATAAAGAGAGAAGAGTGTAACTGGGCTCGACTTGTTAAAGTCTCTTAGGTGCCATTTACACTGTAAAATAAGTCTAGTGAGATCAATCTCTTCAATATTTGCTTGGGGGACTTTTCTGTTAACTGACCTAGATCAGTAGGTCCTGTGGTATGTCCAAAACACCTACTCTAGTCATGTGTAGGGTCCTGTAGCTATTAGCACACCGTAAATACCATAGTATACGGTCCTAACAAAATAAGGATTCGCCCCAGTCAAACTAGGGTTTTCTCATCTAAAAGACACCTATTGCCATGGTGTGCACCTTTGATTAATAGACAATGATTCACAAATGTGGTATAAAAGCCTTTCATTTTCCTGTATGGACAAACAGAGCGAAAACGCTAGTCCATGGTAGTTGATGGTAATTAAAGTAACCTACTTAGTCCATGGTAGTGTCCTGTAGTATAAAGACAACCTCTTAAAGAGTAGAGCTGAATAAAGACACAGTCTCCTTTACACTGTACCACTCAGATGGGGAATCACCCTTTAGGAGGTAGTTTGGGAGACATATCTTAAAGAGAGAGCTGACCCTAGATCAGTCTCTTTACACTGTACCACTCAGATGGGGAATCACCCTTTAGGAGGTAGTTTGGGAGACATCTCTTAAAGAGAGAGCTGACTCTAGATCAGTAGTGTCCTGTATGTATAAAGACACCTACTCTAGTCCATGGTAGGGTCCTGTATGTATAAAGACACCTACTCTATGGTAGGGTCCTGTATGTATAAAGACACCTACTCTAGTCTATGGTAGGGTCCTGTATGTATAAAGACACCTACTCTAGTCCATGGTAGTGTCCTGTATGTATAGACATTGGTAGTGTCCTGTATGTATAAAGACACCTACTCTAGTCCATGGTAGTGTCCTGTATGAAAAAAGACACCTACTCTAGTCCATGGTAGTGTCCTGTATGTATAAAGACACCTACTCTAGTCCATGGTAGGGTCCTGTATGTATAAAGACACCTACTCTAGTCCATGGTAGTGGTAGTGTCCTGTATGTATAGTCCATGGTAGTGTCCTGTATGTATAAAGACACCTACTCTAGTCCATGGTAGTGTCCTGTATGTATAAAGACACCTACTCTAGTCCATGGTAGGGTCCTGTATGAATAAAGACACCTACTCTAGTCCATGGTAGTGTCCTGTATGTATAAAGACACCTACTCTCGTCCATGGTAGTGGTAGTGTCCTGTATGTATAAAGACACCTACTCTAGTCCATGGTAGTGGTAGTGTCCTGTATGTATAAAGACACCTACTCTAGTCCATGGTAGTGGTAGTGTCCTGTATGTATAGTCCATGGTAGTGTCCTGTATGTATAAAGACACCTACTCTAGTCCATGGTAGTGTCCTGTATGTATAAAGACACCTACTCTAGTCCATGGTAGTGTCCTGTATGTATAAAGACACCTACTCTAGTCCATGGTAGGGTCCTGTATGAATAAAGACACCTACTCTAGTCCATGGTAGTGTCCTGTATGTATAAAGACACCTACTCTAGTCCATGGTAGTGTCCTGTATGTATAAAGACACCTACTCTAGTCCATGGTAGTGTCCTGTATGTATAAAGACACCTACTCTAGTCCATGGTAGGGTCCTGTATGAATAAAGACACCTACTCTAGTCCATGGTAGTGTCCTGTATGTATAAAGACACCTACTCTAGTCCATGGTAGTGTCCTGTATGTATAAAGACACCTACTCTAGTCCATGGTAGGGTCCTGTATGTATAAAGACACCTACTCTATGGTAGGGTCCTGTATGTATAAAGACACCTACTCTAGTCTATGGTAGGGTCCTGTATGTATAAAGACACCTACTCTAGTCCATGGTAGTGTCCTGTATGTATAGACATTGGTAGTGTCCTGTATGTATAAAGACACCTACTCTAGTCCATGGTAGTGTCCTGTATGAAAAAAGACACCTACTCTAGTCCATGGTAGTGTCCTGTATGTATAAAGACACCTACTCTAGTCCATGGTAGGGTCCTGTATGTATAAAGACACCTACTCTAGTCCATGGTAGTGGTAGTGTCCTGTATGTATAGTCCATGGTAGTGTCCTGTATGTATAAAGACACCTACTCTAGTCCATGGTAGTGTCCTGTATGTATAAAGACACCTACTCTAGTCCATGGTAGGGTCCTGTATGAATAAAGACACCTACTCTAGTCCATGGTAGTGTCCTGTATGTATAAAGACACCTACTCTCGTCCATGGTAGTGGTAGTGTCCTGTATGTATAAAGACACCTACTCTAGTCCATGGTAGTGGTAGTGTCCTGTATGTATAAAGACACCTACTCTAGTCCATGGTAGTGGTAGTGTCCTGTATGTATAGTCCATGGTAGTGTCCTGTATGTATAAAGACACCTACTCTAGTCCATGGTAGTGTCCTGTATGTATAAAGACACCTACTCTAGTCCATGGTAGTGTCCTGTATGTATAAAGACACCTACTCTAGTCCATGGTAGGGTCCTGTATGTATAAAGACACCTACTCTAGTCCATGGTAGTGTCCTGTATGTATAAAGACACCTACTCTAGTCCATGGTAGTGTCCTGTATGTATAAAGACACCTACTCTAGTCCATGGTAGTGTCCTGTATGTATAGACCATGGTAGTGTCCTGTATGTATAAAGACACCTACTCTAGTCCATGGTAGGGTCCTGTATGTATAAAGACACCTACTCTCGTCCATGGTAGTGGTAGTGTCCTGTATGTATAGTCCATGGTAGTGTCCTGTATGAATAAAGACACCTACTCTAGTCCATGGTAGTGTCCTGTATGTATAAAGACACCTACTCTAGTCCATGGTAGTGTCCTGTATGTATAAAGACACCTACTCTAGTCCATGGTAGTGTCCTGTATGTATAGACCATGGTAGTGTCCTGTATGTATAAAGACACCTACTCTAGTCCATGGTAGGGTCCTGTATGTATAAAGACACCTACTCTCGTCCATGGTAGTGGTAGTGTCCTGTATGTATAAAGACACCTACTCTAGTCCATGGTAGTGGTAGTGTCCTGTATGTGATAAAGACACCTACTCTAGTCCATGGTGGTAGTGTCCTGTATGTATAGTCCATGGTAGTGTCCTGTATGTATAAAGACACCTACTTAGTCCATGTGGTAGTGTCCTGTATGTATAAAGACACCTACTCTAGTCCATGAAAAGTAAGTCCTTGTATGTATAAAAGACACCTACTCTAGTCCATGCATAGGGTCCTGTATGTATAAAGACACTACCTAGTCCATGGTAGGGTCCTCTATGTATAAAGACACCTACTCTAGTCCATGTAGGTCTGTATGAATAAAGATGACTAAAAGTGGTAGCTATGTATTCACCTACTCTAGTCCATGGTAGTGGTAGTGTCCTGTGGTGTATGTGAAAAGACACCTACTCTAGTCCATGTAGTGTCCTGTATGGTAGTGGTAGTGTCCTGTATGTATAAAGACACCTACTCTAGTCCATGGTAGTGTCCTGTATGTATAAAGACACCTTACCTAGGGTCCATGGACACTAGTGCAGTAGGGTCCTGTATGTATGAAGACACCTACTCTAGTCCATGGTAGTGGTAGTGTCCTGTATGTATAAAGACACCTACTAGTCTTTACCTGCAGGGGAGTCCATGTATAAAGACACCTAATGTCCATGGTAGTGGTAGTGTCCTGTATGTATAAAGACCATGGTAGTGTCCTGTATGTATAAAGACACCTACTCTAGTCCATGGTAGTGGTAGTGTCATGTATAAAAGACACCTACTCTAGTCCATGGTAGTGTAGTGTCCTGTATGTATAAAGACACCTACTCTAGTCCATGGTAGTGTCCTGCATGAATAAAAGACACCTACTCTAGTCCATGGTAGTAGCAGGGTCCTGCATGTGGAAAAGACACCTACTCTAGTCCATGGTAGTGGTAGGGTCCTGTATGAATAAAGACACCTACTCTAGTCCATGGTAGTGTCCTGTATGTATAGTCCATGCAGTGGTAGGGTCCTGTATGTATAAAGACACCTACTCTAGTCCATGGTAGTGGTAGTGTCCTGTATGTATAAAGACACCTACTCTAGTCCATGGTAGTGGGAACTGGCTGCTTGACTGAAGGGGATCTGGGTCACTTTCCTGGGGGTCAAGTCTGAAAAGAGACATCTGGAATGTATTTCCCCTGAAACACAAGAGACACATTATTGTACAGGAGCTGTGAACATTTTCTATTCAAATCCAAGACTGGTAGCGAAAAACACAGAACACACAGTACTGCAGAGAAGTGTCCTGTACACACAGTACTGCAGAGAAGAACACACAGTACTGCAGAGAAGAACACACAGTACTGCAGTGAAGAGTCTAGTCCATGAATTAACACAGGGATCTAGAACACTGCAAGTCTGAGAAGAACACAATGTATTTCCTAGAACACACCCAGTACTGCAGAGAAGAACACACAGTACTGCAGAGAAAGAACACCCAGTACCCACAGTACTGCAGAGAAGAACACACAGTACTGCAGAGAAGAACACACAGTACTGCAGAGAAGAACACACAGTACTGCAGAGAAGAAACACACAGTACTGCAGTGAAGAACACACAGTACTACAGAGAAGAACTCACACAGTACTGCAGAGAAGAACACAGTACTGCAGAGAAGAACACACAGTACTGCAGAGAACACCAGTACTGCAGAGAAGAACACACAGTACTGCAGAGAAGAACACACAGTACTGCAGAGAAGAACATCAGTACTACAGTGAAGAAACACAGTACTGCAGAGAAGAACACACAGTACTGCAGAGAAGAACACACAGTACTGCAGAGAAGAACACACAGTACTGCAGAGAAGAACACACAGTACTGCAGAGAAGAACACAGTACTGCAGAGAAGAACACACAGTACTGCAGAAGAACACACAGTACTGCAGAGAAGAACACACAGTACTGCAGAAGAACACACAGAAGAAGAACACACAGTACTGCAGAGAAGAACACACAGTACTGGAAAACACACAGTGAAGAACACACAGTACTGCAGTGAAGAACACACAGTACTGCAGTGAAGAACACACAGTACTGCAGTGAAGAACACACAGTACTACAGAGAAGAACACACAGTACTACAGAGAAGAACACACAGTACTGCAGCGATCTGAAGTGAAACTAAACTCTGTCCTCTGCACCCAAACTGATTAAGTGTAAAACAACTTCCTAATGAACTGACAGCTCGAATGTCTCGAACGCTCTTAATTGACTTTCTTTTTAATGAACATAAATGACTAATTACTAATATTCTTCTCTCTGCCTTCTGTGAGAGCACTGTCCGATAAAGGCTCTTTTATAAATCAGAGGGAATCCAAATTAGGGCGAAAACCTTGATTCGAATGCATATCAGAGGTAGACAGCCACATGAAATCATCGTCACTACATGGTGTCTGGAAACATCCTAACTGAATAGTTGTCTGCTGAATGGAGTGGTTTCTCCTCGAGGGAAGAGAAAGTTAGAAACAGATTATTCAACATGTTGACGCCACTTTTTTGGTCAGACAGATTGAGGGGGGCCAGACAGATTGAGGGGGGGGTCAGACAGACTGGAGGGGGTCAGACAGATTGGGGGGAAGACAGATTGGGGGTCAGACAGACTGAGGGGGTCAGACAGATTGAGGGGGTCAGACAGATTGGGGGGGCAGACAGATTGAGGGGGTCAGACAGACTGATGGGGTCAGACAGATTGAGGGGGTCAAGACAGATTGGGGGGTCAGACAGATTGAGGGGGTCAGACAGATTGGGGGGTCAGACAGATTGAGGGGGTCAGACAGATTGAGGGGGCTCAGATTGGGGGTCAGACAGATTGAGGGTCAGACAGATTGGGGGGGGCTCAGACAGATTGGGGGTCAGACAGATTGAGGGGGTCAGACAGATTGGGGGGCAGACAGACTGAGGGGGTCAGACAGATTGGGGGGGGGCAGACAGACTGAGGGGGTCATGACAGATTGGGGGGGTCAGACAGACTGAGGGGGGTCAGACAGACTGGGGGTCAGACAGATTGTCCCGCTGTTGAGCTACCCTCAGTAGCTGGGTTTCCATCCAGATTTTCATGCTAATATTTTAAAATCCACATTAAGAAAATATGCATTTTCCCACCAGTGATAATGTTTCCACCAAACTGACTTGTTGTGGATAAACATCAGTACGTGATGATGTAGTACATAAAATGTACTTTGTTTTAAGTTTTCATGTAATTCTAATAAAATCTAAAGTTCAATGTGTTTCCATTGTATTTTCAACCTACTGATCAGTTCCTGTCAGAAAGACTGTTTTAAACAGCAAACGTGCCTATTCTGGTCTTAGTATGTACGTACGCCTAGCTAACAGCTGTGTGGGTAGACTAGTCTACATGATGAGATCATTATGGATAACAGCGAGAATATCTATATTTGTCAAATCGGGCAGTCAAGCTCGATCGATCATCACGTCACCAGAACAAGACCATAGATATTTATTGAAAGGAGCATCAAGCTCATCGCCAAAGATTTGTATAACTCAATCAAGATAGACCACAGCCTGTTGTGTCCAATGGGAGCAAATGAATCGTAGTGGGCAGAACAAGCAAGGAGGTGGGCAGAGCTAAGGATGAGCTAGGCGTAGAGCCCATTGGTGTGTTCTAGCATGTATTTGCATATTTAGGGAACGCCTACTTGTGAAGTAGGCGAGGCAAAAGTCAGTTCACCCTTGCACTCCTTCTGAACAACGCAAACAAATATATATATTTGGTAAAGGGCAAAGTCTACTAAACGTAGTCCACTTCTGTTCATAACAGATTCTAGTTTGTGAACAGAAAACTGTATTGAAATTAAATGTTTCATTGATGAGGAAAATTTGCAGAATATTGGCCAAAATCCACTGCCGGTCACTGGGCTTCCTCTCATCACCATATTCGGTAGTGAGCGGAAATGCCAACCGATGCTTCAGATTTTGGCATCCAGAAATATTTGACTCATTGTTCTATCCGTGTCATCACTACACTTTAACCACTCCTGTGAAGTTCATCATCATTTTATTTAATCTGTAGCCTAATAAACTGCATGGTTTACCCAAGTCGTAGTGGGAGGACCACATAACATATCATCGCCTGACTCCAAGTTTACTTTTGAAATGATGCGTACCTCATCTACTGGTGTCCCCAGGGCTCGGTTCTAGGCCCTTTCTCTATACACTAAGTCACTGGCTCCGCCATATCCTGGTCTCTCCTATCACTGCTATGACGATGACACTCAGCTACTTTTCTCCTTCCCTCCTCCTGACACCCATCTCTGCGTGTCCGGCAGATATATCAGCTTGGATGTCGGTTCAGCACCTCAAGCTCAACCTCGACAAGATAGAGCTGCTCTTCCTCCCGGGTTAGTGTTAACTACTTTGGAGCACTCAGACACATATAAATTAACCAGGGAGGCTGAGAAGCTGTTGTACATCGAAATACGTTAGAAAACTTTCTGTAGTAGAGAGAGAATGAGTCAAACCACAATGCCTTTGAACAACTCCCAAAGTATCTGAACGGAACAGTATCTGAAATCGAAACAGTATCTGAATTGAAATAGTATCTGAACTGAACAGTATCTGAACAGTATGTGAAATTGAACAACTCTCTAGAGTTACCCTAGTCTCCAGACTAAGAGAGTTACCCTAGTCTCCAGACTAAGAGAGGTACCCCAGTCTCCAGACTAACAGAGTTACCCTAGTCTCCGGACTAACAGAGTTACCCTAGTCTCCGGACTAACAGAGTTACCCTAGTCTCCGGACTAACAGAGTTACCCTAGTCTCCCGGACTAACAGAGTTACCCTAGTCTCCGACTAACAGAGGTACCCTAGTCTCCGGACTAACAGAGGTACCCTAGTCTCCGGACTAACAGAGTTACCCTAGTCTCCAGACTAACAGAGGTACCCTAGTCTCCGGACTAACAGAGATACCCTAGTCTCCGGACTAACAGAGGCAATTCTAGTCTCCAGACTAACAGAGGTACCTTAGTCTCCAGACTAACAGAGTTACCCTAGTCTCCAGACTAACAGAGTTACCCTAGTCTCCAGACTAACAGAGGTACCCTAGTCTCCAGACTAACAAAGTTACCCTAGTCTCCAGACTAACAGAGTTACCCTAGTCTCTGACTAATAGAGGCTGCAGATCTCCGGTGGGCAGGGCCGTCTGGTGTGAAGTGTCTAAGCAGTTTCTTGGCATCCAGCAAGGCTGGGGTGGTTCTCTGGCCCTGGACATCTTTAGGCCCCAGCAGACAGTCAGATGAGCCATGCCAGAAAGCAGACCAAACCTGTGAAGGGATGAGACCAAAGATGAGATGGTTAAACGAGTCACGTGTGAGGAACCAAAGATACCGTGGGTCTCTCTATTCCCATAAGCCACCTTGCTTGCTTATTGTTGACGGAAGAGAGATGTATGTACCGATGTGAAGAGCATTATTCAAGTTTACCTCAGCTTGACGAGTCCTCTGAGGTTTCAGGCCCTGCAGAACACTTCTCTCTGGCCAATCAGCATGTTGGGAGTGTTTAATGAACTCTACATTGGAATGGGAAAATAGTCATTTTGTTTTATCAGTCAAGGTTTTTAGAAGGAGTCAGTTTTAGAGAAGGCAAATACAGTGTATTCAGAAAGTATTCAGACCCCCTTTGACTTTACACATTTTATTGTTACAGCCTTATTCTAAATTCTTTTGTAATTTTTTTTAATCAATACCCATTAATGACAAAGCGAAAATAAGTAAAGATTTTTTTGTGCCAAATGTATAAAAATAAAAAACAGAAATAACCGATTTTACATAAGTATTCAGACCCTTCGCTATGAGACTTGAATTGAGTTCAGGTGCATCCTGTTTCCATTGTTCATCCTTGAGATTTTTCTACAACTTGATTGGAGTCCATTTGCAAATTCAATTTATTGACATCATTTAGAAAGGCATACACCTGTCTATAAAAGGTCCCACAGTTGAAAGTGTATGTCAGAGCAAAAACTGTCTATATAAGGTCCCACAGTTGATAGTGCATGTCAGAGCAAAACCTGTCTATATAAAGGTCCCACAGTTGACAGTGCATGTCAGAGCAAAACCTGTCTATATAAGGTCCTACAGTTGACAGTGCATGTCAGAAACAAAAACCTGTCTATGTTAAGGTCCCACAGTTGACAGTGCATGTCAGAACAAAAACCTGTCTACCTACAGTTAACAGTGCATGAAGCAAAACCTGTCTATATAAGGTCCTACAGTTGACAGTGCATGTCAGAACAAACCTGTCTATATAAGGTCTACAGTTGACAGTGCATGTCAGAGCAAAAACCTGTCTATATAAGGTCCTACAGTTGACAGTGCATGTCAGAACATAAACCTGTCTATATAAGGTCCTACAGTTGACAGTGCATGTCAGAACAAAAACCTGTCTACATAAGGTCCCACAGTTGACAGTGCATGTCAGAACAAAACCTGTCTATATATGGTCCCACAGTTGACAGTGCATGTCAGAGCATAAACCTGTCTATATAAGGTCCCACAGTTGACAGTGCATGTCAGAGCATAAACCTGTGTCTATATAAGGTCCCACAGTTGACAGTGCACGTCAGAACAAAAACCTGTCTATATAAGGTCCCACATTTGACAGTGCATGTCAGAGCATAAACCTGTCTATATAAGTCCCACAGTTGACAGTGCATGTCAGAGCATAAACCTGTCTATATAAGGTCCCACAGTTGACAGCATGTCAGAACAAAAACCTGTCTATATAAAGGTCCCATTGTTGACAGTGTCAGAACAAAACCAAGCCATGAGGTCAAAGGAATTAAGTCTGTAGAGGCTCCGAGACAGGATTGTGTCGCAGGCACAAATCTGGGGAAGGGGTACCAAAACATTTCTGCAGCACTGAAGGCCCCCAAGAACACCATGGCCTCCATCATTCTTAAATGGAAGAAGTTCGAACAACCAAGACTCTTCCTAGAGCTGGCCACCTGGCCAATGAGCAAGGGCCTTGGTCAGGGAGGTGACCAAGAACCCAATGGTCACTCTGAGAGAGCTCCAGAGTTTCTTTTGTGGAGATGAGTGAATCTTTCATAAGGACAACCATCCTCCTCAGCACTACCCAATCAAGCCTTTTTATAATAGTGTGGCCAAAAGGCACTCTAAATGACTCTCAGACCATGAGAAACAAGATTCACTGGTCTGAAGAAAACGAGATTGAACTCTTGGCCTGAATGCAAAACCCTCACGCCTGAGGAAACCTGTCACCATCCCTACAAGTGAAGCATGGTGGTGGCAGCATCATGCTGTGAGGATGTTTTTCAGAGACAGGGACTGGGAGACTAGCTAGGATCAGGGAAAGAGAGAGATTCTTGATTAAATTCTGCTCCAGAGCTCTCAGGACCTCAGACTGGGGCGAAGGGTCACCTTCCAACAGGACAACGACCCTAAGCACACAGCCAAGACAACGCAGGAGCGGCTTCGGGACAAGTCTCAGAGTTTCCTGAATGGCCCAGCCAGAGCCCGGACTTTAACCTGATCTAACATCTCTGGAGAGACCTGAAAATAGCTGCAGTGGACGCTTCCATCCAACCTGACAGAGCTTGAGAGAGATCTGTAGAGAAAATGGGAGAAACTCCCAAATACAGGGGTGTGCCAAGCTTGAAGGCCATACCCAAGATTCCACTTGAGGCTGTAATCGCTGTCAAAGGTGCTTCAACAAAGTACTGAGTTAAGGGTCTGAATACTTAAGTAAATGTGATATTTATGTTTACATTTATTTAAAAAAAATTAGCAAACATTTCTAAAAACCTGTTTTTGCTTTGTCATTATGGGGTATTGTGTGTAGATTGATGAGGGGGGGACTATTTAATCCATTTTAGAATAATGCTGTAACGTAACAAAAAGTGAAAAAAGTCAAGGGGTCTGAATACTTCCTGAATGCACTGTAAAAGTTACTGAGCTGTGTTACGGGGAGTAAGGAGGGACTGGAACAGCAGAATACCTGTAGTCTTCGTAGTGAGGTTCACCTCCTCTGCTCCACAGGGCTCAACTCTGGGCAGACTAGAGTCTTTAGGCAGGGTAGAGGCTTTAGGCAGGGTAGAGTCATGCATCTTGAGGTACTGTTCTCTGGCCAGGCTGAGCAAGATCTTCAGGTCATTTACTGGTATTGAAGCTGGTTTCTCTGCCTCTTCTCTACGTCCTATACGTCAATATGGAATAACGAGAGTAGTCAGTAAGTAGCCTTGTCCGAGCCAGAAGTAGTCAGTAAGTAGCCTTGTCCGAGCCAGGATGGGCCATAAGGGCTGGAGACTCAGGTTTCTGTAGTGTGAGGATGCTTGATGTTATTGGATGTTTAATACTGGAGGAACCACCTACCTGTCTGGCTACGATACAGACTGACTTTAATGCTGGAGGAACCACTTACCTTTCTGGCTACGATACAGACTGACTTCAATACTGGAGGAACCACCTACCTGTCTGGCTATGATACAGACTGACTTTAATGCTGGAGGAACCACTTACCTTTCTGGCTACGATACAGACTGACTTCAATACTGGAGGAACCACCTACCTGTCTGGCTGCTACACAGACTGACTTTAATACTGGAGGAACCACCTACCTGTCTGGCTGCTACACAGACTGACTTTAATACTAGAGGAACCACCTACCTGTCTGGCTACGATACAGACTGACTTTAATACTGGAGGAACCACCTACCTGTCTGGCTGCTACACAGACTGACTTTAATACTGGAGGAACCACCTACCTGTCTGGCTGCTACACAGACTGACTTTAATACTGGAGGAACCACCTACCTGTCTGGCTGCTACACAGACTGACTTTAATACTGGAGGAACCACCTACCTGTCTGGCTACGATACAGACTGACTTTAATACTGGAGGAACCACCTACCTGTCTGGCTACGATACAGACTGACTTTAATACTGGAGGAACCACCTACCTGTCTGGCTGCTACACAGACTGACTTCAATACTGGAGGAACCACCTACCTGTCTGGCTGCTACACAGACTGACTTTAATACTGGAGGAACCACCTACCTGTCTGGCTACGATACAGACTGACTTTAATACTGGAGGAACCACCTACCTGTCTGGCTGCTACACAGACTGACTTCAATACTGGAGGAACCACCTACCTGTCTGGCTGCTACACAGACTGACTTTAATACTGGAGGAACTACTCACCGCCTGGCTACTTATACAGACTGCCTTTAATACTGAGGAAACCACCTTACCTGTCTTGGCTGCTTACACAGACTGACTTTAATACTGAGGAACCACCTACCTGTCTGGCTACGATACAGACTGACTTAATGCTTGGAGGAACCACCTACCTGTCGGCTATGATACAGACTGACTTTAATACTGAGGAACCACCTACCTGTCTGGCTAATGAGGAACCAATACCTGGTTCACCTGACTTTAATGCTGGAGGAACCACCTACCTGACTGGCTGCTACACAGACTGACTTTAATACTGAGGAACCACTTTCACACTGTCTGGCTGCTACACGGACTGACTTTAATACTGAGAACCACCTACCTGTCTGGCTGCTACACAGACTGACTTTGGAGTGAACCACCTACCTGTCTGCCACACAGACTGACTTTAATAATGGAGAACCACCTACCTGTCTGGCTGATACAGACTGACTTTAATACTGAGGAACCACCTACCTGTCTGGCTGCGATACAGACTGACTTTAATACTGGAGGAACCACCTACCTGTCTGGCTGCTACACAGACTGGACTTTAATACTGGAGGAACCACCTACCTGTCTGGCTACGATACAGACTGACTTTAATACTGAGGAACCACCTACCTGTCTGGCTGCTACACAGACTGACTTTAATACTGGAGGAACCACCTACCTGTCTGGCTACGATACAGACTGCCTTTAATACTGGAGGAACCACCTACCTGTCTGCTGCTACTTACTACTGGATACAGACTGACTTTAATACTGGAGGAACCACCTACATGTCTGGCTGCTACACAGACTGACTTTAATACTGGAGGAACCACCTACCTGTCTGGCTACGATACAGACTGACTTTAATACTGGAGGAACCACTACCTGTCTGGCTGCTACACAGACTGATACAGAACTGACTTGCCTTTAATACTGGAGGATCCACCCTACCTGTCTGGCTGCTACACAGACTGACTTTAATACTGGAGGAACCACCTGTCTGGCTACGAGCAGACTGCCTTAATACTGGAGGAACCACCTACCTGTCCTGGCTGCTACACAGACTGACTTTAATACTGGAGGAACCACCTACCTGTCTGGCTATGATACAGACTGACTTTAATACTGGAGGAACCACCTACCTGTCTGGCTACGATACAGACTGCCTTTAATACTGGAGGAACCACCTACCTGACTGGCTGCTATACAGACTGACTTTAATACTGGAGGAACCACCTACCTGTCTGGCTGCCACACAGACTGACTTTAATACTGGAGGAACCACCTACCTGTCTGGCTGCTACACAGACTGACTTTAATACTGGAGGAACCACCTACCTGTCTGGCTGCCACACAGACTGACTTTAATACTGGAGGAACCACCTACCTGTCTGGCTACGATACAGACTGACTTTAATACTGGAGGAACCACCTACCTGTCTGGCTGCCACACAGACTGACTTTAATACTGGAGGAACCACCTACCTGTCTGGCTACGATACAGACTGACTTCAATACTGGAGGAACCACCTACCTGACTGGCTGCTACACAGACTGACTTTAATACTGGAGGAACCACCTACCTGTCTGGCTGCTACACAGACTGACTTTAATACTGGAGGAACCACCTACCTGTCTGGCTACGATACAGACTGACTTTAATACTGGAGGAACCACCTACCTGTCTGGCTACGATACAGACTGACTTTAATACTGGAGGAACCACCTACATGTCTGGCTGCTACACAGACTGACTTTAATACTGGAGGAACCACCTACATGTCTGGCTGCTACACAGACTGACTTTAATACTGGAGGAACCACCTACCTGTCTGGCTGCTACACAGACTGACTTTAATACTGGAGGAACCACCTACCTGTCTGGCTACGATACAGACTGACTTTAATACTGGAGGAACCACCTACCTGTCTGGCTGCTACACAGACTGACTTTAATACTGGAGGAACCACCTACCTGTCTGGCTACGATACAGACTGCCTTTAATACTGGAGGATCCACCTACCTGTCTGGCTGCTACACAGACTGACTTTAATACTGGAGGAACCACCTACCTGTCTGGCTACGATACAGACTGCCTTTAATACTGGAGGAACCACCTACCTGTCTGGCTGCTACACAGACTGACTTTAATACTGGAGGAACCACCTACCTGTCTGGCTATGATACAGACTGACTTTAATACTGGAGGAACCACCTACCTGTCTGGCTACGATACAGACTGCCTTTAATACTGGAGGAACCACCTACCTGACTGGCTGCTATACAGACTGACTTTAATACTGGAGGAACCACCTACCTGTCTGGCTGCCACACAGACTGACTTTAATACTGGAGGAACCACCTACCTGTCTGGCTGCTACACAGACTGACTTTAATACTGGAGGAACCACCTACCTGTCTGGCTGCCACACAGACTGACTTTAATACTGGAGGAACCACCTACCTGTCTGGCTACGATACAGACTGACTTTAATACTGGAGGAACCACCTACCTGTCTGGCTGCCACACAGACTGACTTTAATACTGGAGGAACCACCTACCTGTCTGGCTACGATACAGACTGACTTCAATACTGGAGGAACCACCTACCTGACTGGCTGCTACACAGACTGACTTTAATACTGGAGGAACCACCTACCTGTCTGGCTGCTACACAGACTGACTTTAATACTGGAGGAACCACCTACCTGTCTGGCTACGATACAGACTGACTTTAATACTGGAGGAACCACCTACCTGTCTGGCTACGATACAGACTGACTTTAATACTGGAGGAACCACCTACATGTCTGGCTGCTACACAGACTGACTTTAATACTGGAGGAACCACCTACCTGTCTGGCTGCTACACAGACTGACTTTAATACTAGAGGAACCACCTACCTGTCTGGCTGCTACACAGACTGACTTTAATACTAGAGGAACCACCTACCTGTCTGGCTACGATACAGACTGACTTCAATACTGGAGGAACCACCTACCTGTCTGGCTGCTACACAGACTGACTTTAATACTGGAGGAACCACCTACCTGTCTGGCTACGATACAGACTGCCTTTAATACTGGAGGATCCACCTACCTGTCTGGCTGCTACACAGACTGACTTTAATACTGGAGGAACCACCTACCTGTCTGGCTACGATACAGACTGACTTTAATACTGGAGGAACCACCTACCTGTCTGGCTGCTACACAGACTGACTTTAATACTGGAGGAACCACCTACCTGTCTGGCTGCTACACAGACTGACTTTAATACTAGAGGAACCACCTACCTGTCTGGCTGCTACACAGACTGACTTTAATACTAGAGGAACCACCTACCTGTCTGGCTACGATACAGACTGACTTCAATACTGGAGGAACCACCTACCTGTCTGGCTGCTACACAGACTGACTTTAATACTGGAGGAACCACCTACCTGTCTGGCTACGATACAGACTGCCTTTAATACTGGAGGATCCACCTACCTGTCTGGCTGCTACACAGACTGACTTTAATACTGGAGGAACCACCTACCTGTCTGGCTACGATACAGACTGACTTTAATACTGGAGGAACCACCTACCTGTCTGGCTGCTACACAGACTGACTTTAATACCGGAGGAACCACCTACCTGTCTGGCTGCTACACAGACTGACTTTAATACTGGAGGAACCACCTACCTGTCTGGCTGCTACACAGACTGACTTTAATACTGGAGGAACCACCTACCTGTCTGGCTGCCACACAGACTGACTTTAATACTGGAGGAACCACCTACCTGTCTGGCTGCCACACAGACTGACTTTAATACTGGAGGAACCACCTACCTGTCTGGCTGCTACACAGACTGACTTTAATACTGGAGGAACCACCTACCTGTCTGGCTGCCACACAGACTGACTTTAATACTGGAGGAACCACCTATCTGTCTGGCTGCTACACAGACTGACTTTAATACTGGAGGAACCACCTACCTGTCTGGCTACGATACAGACTGACTTTAATACTGGAGGAACCACCTACCTGTCTGGCTACGATACAGACTGACTTTAATACTGGAGGAACCACCTACCTGTCTGGCTACGATACAGACTGACTTTAATACTGGAGGAACCACCTACCTGTCTGGCTACGATACAGACTGACTTTAATACTGGAGGAACCACCTACCTGTCTGGCTGCTACACAGACTGACTTTAATACTGGAGGAACCACCTACCTGTCTGGCTACGATACAGACTGACTTTAATACTGGAGGAACCACCTACCTGTCTGGCTACGATACAGACTGACTTTAATACTGGAGGAACCACCTACCTGTCTGGCTACGATACAGACTGACTTTAATACTGGAGGAACCACCTACCTGTCTGGCTGCTACACAGACTGACTTTAATACTGGAGGAACCACCTACCTGTCTGGCTGCTACACAGACTGACTTTAATACTGGAGGAACCACCTACCTGTCTGGCTGCTACACAGACTGACTTTAATACTGGAGGAACCACCTACCTGTCTGGCTGCTACACAGACTGACTTTAATACTGGAGGAACCACCTACCTGTCTGGCTGCTACACAGACTGACTTGCTTTATTAAACTATGCTAGATATGTTTTTTTGTTGTCAAATAGAATGTTTTCAATAAAATAGCTGGTTAAATAAACTGCAATAAAAAAATACATTAACTAGGCTCTATTTGGTGGCAATAAAGCTCACTGCAAATGGAAAGAGTGTGCAGAGTACAGACATTTGAATATACATTCTGCATCAGACATGATTCCACTTGAAAAATCTTTTATTTTTATTTTTTATCTCAACGAGGCTTACCTGGCTGAATAAAGGATGAATAAAATATGATGTTGTACTTACTCAGGCACTCCTTTAGGACCAGAGTCTGCACCTCGGCCAACTTCCTCTCCCTCTGTAGCAGTTGGTCTCCATGGAGACAGGGCAGGGAGCACAGCCAGTCTGTAGTGGTGGAACCTGGGAGAAGAGACCAAGTGGACTGCTTTATCAATCAATTGGCTGAACCCATCTCAATAACATCAGAGAAAAGAGAAACCCGCACACTGCTCTCGCTAGTATTACTTATTTTTTATTAAAGGCCCACTGCAGTCAAAATTCTGTTTTTCCTGTGTTTTGTATGATATTGTACAACAGCTGATGAAAGTAACACTGTAAAAAAGTGTGACGTGTGATATTTCCTGATAGTTGCTGGTTGAAAATACAATCTACACAGGACCTTCTAAATCAGCAGGTTTTGGGTTTAATAAGGTTGAATAAAATAAGTGACATTAGTAAGAGCAGTGTTCAGGTTTCTCTTTTCCCCCCTGATGTAAATCACATTATTCACACCTGAAACAACATAACTCAGACGTGGGAGTTCTTTTTTAGGATGTTCAATAACCTGGTAACGTGGCTTATGAGTTCAAATGAAGTTCATATGAATGGGACAACGCAAACGCTATCAAAGGAGACAGGGGAGTTTAATACAAGCACACTGTATTAAGGAGCCAGGGGAGTACAAGCACACTGCATTAAGGAGACAGGGGAGTACAAGCACACTGCATTAAGGAGACAGGGGAGTACAAGCACACTGCATTAAGGAGACAGGGGAGTTTAATACAAGCACACTGCATTAAGGAGACAGGGGAGTTTATTACAAGCACACTGCATTAAGGAGACAGGGGAGTTTATTACAAGCACACTGCATTAAGGAGACAGGGGAGTTTAATACAAGCACACTGCATTAAGGAGACAGGGGAGTACAAGCACACTGCATTAAGGAGACAGGGGAGTACAAGCACACTGCATTAAGGAGACAGGGGAGTACAAGCACACTGCATTAAGGAGACAATACAAGCACACTGCACATGAGACAGGGGAGTACAAGCACACTGCATTAAGGAGACAGGGGGAGTACAAGCACACTGCATTAAGGAGACAGGGGAGTACAAGCACACTGCATTAAGGAGAGACAGGGGAGTACAAGCACACTGCATTAAGGAGACAGGGAGTAAAGCACACTGCATTAAGGAGACAGGGAGTACAAGCACACTGCATTAAGGAGACAGGGGAGTTTATTACAAGCACACTGCATTAAGGAGACAGGGAGTTTAATACAAGCACTGCATTAAGGAGACAGGGGAGTACAAGCACACTGCATTAAGGAGACAGGGGAGTACAAGCACACTGCATTAAGGAGACAGGGGAGTACAAGCACACTGCATTAAGGAGACAGGGGAGTTTAATACAAGCACACTGCATTAAGGAGACAGGGGAGTTTAATACAAGCACACTGCATTAAGGAGACAGGGGAGTTTAATACAAGCACACTGCATTAAGGAGACAGGGGAGTACAAGCACACTGCATTAAGGAGACAGGGGAGTTTAATATAAGCACACTGCATTAAGGAGACAGGGGAGTTTAATACAAGCACACTGCATTAAGGAGACAGGGGAGTTTAATACAAGCACACTGCATTAAGGAGACAGGGGAGTACAAGCACACTGCATTAAGGAGATAGGGGAGTACAAGCACACTGCATTAAGGAGACAGGGGAGTTTAATACAAGCACACTGCATTAAGGAGACAGGGGAGTTTAATACAAGCACACTGCATTAAGGAGACAGGGGAGTTTAATACAAGCACACTGCATTAAGGAGTAGGGGAGTTTAATACAAGCACACTGCATTAAGGAGACAGGGGAGTACAAGCACACTGCATTAAGGAGACAGGGGAGTTTAATATAAGCACACTGCATTAAGGAGTAGGGGAGTTTAATACAAGCACACTGCATTAAGGAGACAGGGGAGTTTAATACAAGCACACTGCATTAAGGAGACAGGGGAGTACAAGCACACTGCATTAAGGAGACAGGGGAGTTTAATATAAGCACACTGCATTAAGGAGACAGGGGAGTTTAATACAAGCACACTGCATTAAGGAGACAGGGGAGTTTAATACAAGCACACTGCATTAAGGAGACAGGGGAGTTTAATACAAGCACACTGCATTAAGGAGACAGGGGAGTTTAATACAAGCACACTGCATTAAGGAGACAGGGGAGTACAAGCACACTGCATTAAGGAGACAGGGGAGTACAAGCACACTGCATTAAGGAGACAGGGGAGTTTATTACAAGCACACTGCATTAAGGAGACAGGGGAGTTTATTACAAGCACACTGCATTAAGGAGACAGGGGAGTTTAATACAAGCACACTGCATTAAGGAGACAGGGGAGTCCAAGCACACTGCATTAAGGAGACAGGGGAGTACAAGCACACTGCATTAAGGAGACATGGGAGTACAAGCACACTGCATTAAGGAGACAGGGGAGTTTAATACAAGCACACTGCATTAAGGAGACAGGGGAGTACAAGCACACTGCATTAAGGAGACAGGGGAGTACAAGCACACTGCATTAAGGAGACAGGGGAGTTTAATACAATCACACTGCATTAAGGAGACAGGGGAGTTTAATACAATCACACTGCATTAAGGAGACAGGGGAGTACAAGCACACTGCATTAAGGAGACAGGGGAGTACAAGCACACTGCATTAAGGAGACAGGGGAGTACAAGCACACTGCATTAAGGAGACAGGGGAGTTTATTACAAGCACACTGCATTAAGGAGACGGGAGTTTATTACAAGCACACTGCATTAAGGAGACAGGGGAGTTTAATACAAGCACACTGCATTAAGGAGACAGGGGAGTCCAAGCACACTGCATTAAGGAGACAGGGGAGTTTAATACAAGCACACTGCATTAAGGAGACAGGGGAGTTTATTACAAGCACACTGCATTAAGGAGACAGGGGAGTTTAATACAAGCACACTGCATTAAGGAGACAGGGGAGTTTAATACAAGCACACTGCATTAAGGAGACAGGGGAGTTTATTACAATCACACTGCATTAAGGAGACAGGGGAGTTTAATACTGCATTGCTTTATTTTTATTTCACCTTTATTTAAACAGGTAGACTAGTTGAGAACAAGTTCTCATTTACAACTGCGACTTGGCCAAGACAAAGCAAAGCAGTTCAACACATACAACAACACAGAGTTACACATGGAGTAAAACAAACATACAGTCAATAATACAGTAGAAAAATAAGTCTATATACAATGTGAGCAAGTGAGGTGAGATAAGGGAGGTAAAGGCAAAAAAGGCCATGGTGGCAAAGTAAATACAATATAGCAAGTAAAACACTGGAATGGTAGATTTGCAATGGAAGAATGTGCAAAGTAGAAATAAAAATAATGGGGTGCAAAGGAGCAAAATAAATAAATACATACAGTTGGGAAAGAGGTAGTTATTTGGGCTAAATTATAGGTGGCTATGTACAGGTGCAGTAATCTGTAGAGTTGCTCTGACAGCTGATGCTTAAAGCTAGTGAGGAGATAAGCGCTTCCAGTTTTATTCATCAATGAAGATTGAGAAAGATGTTTATAACCACAACAATCAATCAGTCTGGCCTTCTGGGTTGACTCACCCTTTCTCAATAAATTGACACATGACTCATGATTTCATATTAGGTCTACATTAATTAACATGACTTTAACTCTATAAAACTTTAATCTTATTCGTATTCATATTTTTTTAAACTGCATTGTTGGTTATGCTATGTAAGTAAGCATTCTTGTAAAGGTCTACCTATACCTGTTGTATTCCGGCATGTGACTAATAACATTTGATTTGATTCTGAAGTTCCAAGCAAACACAGCACTATTGACAGGGTATCTACTTTACACTGCAGTGACTGAGGCTCGACTTAGGGCCCAAATGGACTGACAGGGTATCTACTTTACACTGCAGTGACTGAGGCTCGACTTAGGCCCAAATGGACTGACAAGGGTAACTACTTTACACTGCAGTGACTGAGGCTCGACTTAGGCCCAAATGGACTGACAGGGTGCCTGCTTTACACTGCAGTGACTGAGGCCTCGACTTAGGCCCAAATGGACTGACAGGGTATCTACACTGCAGCACTGAGGGGCTCGACTTAGGCCCAAATGGACTGACAGGGTATCTACTTTACACTGCAGTGACTGAGGCCTCGACTTAGGCCCAAATGGACTGACAGGGCATCTACTTTACACTGCAGTGACTGAGGCTCGACTTAGGCCCAAATGGACTGACAGGGTATCTACTTTACACTGCAGTGACTGAGGCTCGACTTAGGCCCAAATGGACTGACAGGGTATCTACTTTTACACTGCAGTGACTGGGAGGCTCACCAGGCCCAAATGGACTGACAGGTATCTACTTTACACTGCAGCACTGAGGCTCGACCAGGGCCCAAATGGACTGACAGGCATCTACTTTACACTGCAGTGACTGAGGCTCGACTTAGGCCCAAATGGACTGGACAGGGTATCTACTTTACACTGCAGTGACTGAGGCCTCTGACTTAGGCCCAAATGGACTGACAGGGTATCTACTTTACACTGCAGTGACTGAG